>NW_027195405.1:0-117500 GCF_038502225.1 Cherax quadricarinatus
TCATTTAACTTTATGGGCTTTTTGAAAAATATGTAATATACTTTAAAATGTTGAAAAATGCTTGAAAATTTCAATTCCATTAGCATGTATTTAAAAATACCTGAAGCATTGAAAAAATCGAAAAATATGGTAAAATGATGTTTAAGTGCATTTTTCGACAATTTGAAGCATTTAGAACACTTTTCAAACAAACCTTAATTTTTAGCTAAAATACGTGGATTTTCACACTTGAAATATGTATTGGCACAAAACGACATTAAAATGTCATATTTAAGTTACTCTCAGCTTAAAATTCAATTCCATCAGTAATTCTGATAAAAAAGTTTGAAAATCCATAAATTTTAGTGAAAAAATCAGGTTTGCTGAAAAGTGTTCTAAATGCTCCAAATCGACGAAATATCCATTAAAACATCATTTTAAAATATTTCTCGATTTTCTCAATGCTTCATGTATTTTTAAAAAATATATGAAATCTTCAAAATTATTTCTGAATTTCATCGAAATTTTATGGGCTTTTTGAAAAATATGTAATATACTTCAAAATGTTGAAAATTTTCGAAAATTTCAATTCCATCGGTAATTCTGATAAAAAAGTTCGAATTTTAGCTAAAAAATCAGGTTTGCTGAAAAGTGTTCTAAATGCTCCAAATCGTCGAAATATGCAGTAAAACATCATTTTACCATATTTTTCGATTTTTTCAATGCATACGGTATTTTTAAAAAATATATGAAATATTCAAAATTATTTTTGAATTTCATCGAAATTTTATGGGCATTTTGAAAAATATGTAATATTCTTTAAACTTTTGAAAATTCTCAAATGTTTCAATTCCATCAGTAATTCTGATAAAAAAATTTGAAAATCCATGAATTCTAGCTGAAAAATCAGGTTTGCTGAAAAGTGTTCTAAATGCTCCAAATCGTCGAAATATGCAGTAAAACATCCATCATTTTCCCATATTTTTCGAATTTTTTAATGCTTCAGGTATTTTTAAAAAATATTTGAAATATTTAAAATTATTTTTGAATTTCATCGAAATTTGATGGGCATTTTGAAAAATATGTAATATACTTCAAACTTTTGAAAATTCTCGAATATTTCATTTCCATCAGTAATTCTGATAAAAAAGTTTGAAAATCCATGAGTTTTAGCTGAAAAATCAAGTTAGCTGAAAAGTGTTCTAAATTCTCCGAATCGTGGAAATATGCAGTAAATCATCATTTTCCCATATTTCTCGAATTTTTTAATGCTTCAGGTATTTTTAAAAAATACCTGAAATATTCAAAATTATTTCTGAATTTCATCGAAGTTTGATGGGCTTTTTGAAAAATATGTAATATTCCTTAAAATGTTGAAAATGCTCGAAAATTTCAATTCAATCAGTAATTCTGATAAAAAACTTTGAAAAACCATTAATTTTAGCTAAAAAATCAGGTTTGTCTGAAAAGTGTTCTAAATGCTCCAAATCGTCGAAATATGTAGTAAAACATTATTTTACAATATTTTTCGATTTTTTCAATGCTTAAGGTATTTTTAAAAAATATATGAAATATTCAAAATTATTTTTGAATTTCATCGAAATTTTATGGGCATTTTGAAAAATATGTAATATACTTTAAACTTTAGAAAATTCTCGAATGTTTCAATTCTATCAGTAATTCTGATAAAAAAGTTTGAAAATCCATGAATTTTAGCTGAAAAATCAGGTTTGCTGAAAAGTGTTCTAAATGCTTTAAATCGTCGAAATATGCAGTAAAACATCAATCATTTTCCCATATTTTTCGAATTTTTTAATGCTTCAGGTATTTTTAAAAAATATCTGAAATATTCAAAATTATTTCTGAATTTCATCGAAGTTTGACGGGCTTTTTGAAAAACATGAAATATACCTTAAAATGTTGAAAATGCTCGAAAATTTCAATTCAATCGGTAATTCTGATAAAAAGTTTGATAATCAATGAATTTTAGCTAAAAAATCAGGTTTCCTTAAAAGTGTTCTAAATGCTCCAAATCGTCGAACAATGCAGTGAAACATCATTTTACCATATTTTTCGATTTTTTCAATGCTTCAGGTATTTTTAAAAAATACATGCTAATGGAATTGAAATTTTCGAGCATTTTTCAACATTTTAAAGTATATTATACATTTTTCAAAAAGCCCATAAAATTTCGATGAAATTCAGAAATAATTTTGAACATTTCATATATTTTTTAAAAATAGCTTAAGCATTGAAAAAATCGAAAAATATGGAAAAATGATATTTATCTGCATATTTCGACGATTTGGAGCATTGAGAACACTTTTCATACAAACCTGATTTTTTAGCTAAAATTCATGGATTTTCAACCTTTTTTATCAGAATTACTGATTGAATTGAATTTTAAGCTGAAAGTAACTTAAATATGACATTTTAGTGTAGTTTTGTGACAATACATATTTCAAGTGTGAAAATCCATGTATTCTAGCGAAAAAGTAAGGTTTGTTTGAAAAGTGTTCTAAATGCTGAAAATTGTCGAAATATGTAGTAAAATATCATTTTACCATATTTTTCGATTTTTTCAATCCTTCAGGTATTTTTTAAAAAAAAAACATACAAATGGAATTGAAATTTTCGAGCGTTTTTCAACATTTTAAAGAATATTACATATTTTTTATAAAACCCATCAGAAATACTGACGGAATTTAATTTTTTGCTGAAAGTAACTTAAATATGACATTTTAGTGGTATTATGACGATACATATTTCAAGTGTGAAAATCCATGTATTTTAGCTAAAAATTAAGGTTTGTTTGAAAATGTTCTAAATGGTCCAAATCGTGGAAATGTGCAGTGAAACATCATTTTGCCATTTTTTTCCATTTTTTCAATGCTTCAGGTATTTTTAAAAGATACATGCAAATGGAATTGAAATTTTCGAGCATTTTTCAACATTTTAAAGTATATTACATATTTTTCAAAAAGCCCATAAAATTTCGATGAAATTCAGGAATAATTTTGAACATTTCATATATTTTTTAAAAATAGCTTAAGCATTGAAAAAATCGAAAAATATGGAAAAATGATATTTTACTGCACATTTCGACGATTTGGAGCATTTAGAACACTTTTCAGACAAACTTGATATTTTAGCTAAAATTCATGGATTTTCAAACTTTTTTATCAGAATTAAATATGACATTTTAGTGTAGTATTGTGTCAATTCATATTTCAAGTGTGAAAATCCATATATTTTAGCTAAAAAAAAAGGTTTGTGTGAAAAGTGTTCTAAATGCTATAAATCTTCGAAATATGCAATAAAACATGATTTTACTATATTTTTCGATTTTTTCAATGCTTCAGGTATTTTTAAAAAAGACATACTGATGGAATTGAAATTTTCGAGCATTTTTCAACATTTTAAAGTATATTACACATTTTTCAAAAAGCCCATAAAATTTCAATGAAATTCGGAAATAATCTTGAATATTTCATATATTTTTTAAAAATACATGAAACATTGAAAAAATCGAAAAATATGGTAAAATGATATTTAAGTGCATATTTCGACGATTTGGAGCTTTTAGAACACTTTTCAGACAAACCTGACTTTTTAGCTAAATTTCATGGATTTTCAACCTTTTTTTATCAGAAATACTGATGGAACTGAATTTTATGCTGAAAGTAACTTAAATATGACATTATAGTGATATTTTGCCGATACATATTTCAAGTGTGAAAATCAATGCATTTTAGGGAAAAAGTAAGGTTTGTTTGAAAAGTGTTCTAAATGCTGCAAATCGTCGATATATGCAGTAAAACATCATTTTACCATATTTTTCGATTTTTTCAATGCTTCAGGTGTTTTTCAAAAAACCCATGAAATTTCGATGAAATTCAGAAATAATTCTGAATATTTCATATATTTTTTTAAAAATGCATGAAGCACTAAAAAAATTGAAAAATATGGTAAAACGATGTTTTACTGCATATTTCGATAATATCGAGCATTTAGAACACTTTTAAGAAAACCTGATTTTTTAGCTAAAATTCATTGATTTTCAAACATTTTTATCAGAATTACATTTTAAGGAATATTACATATTTTTCAAAAAGCCCATCATATTTTGATGAAATTCAGAAATAATTTTGAATATTTCAGGTATTTTTTAAAAATACCTGAAGCATTAAAAAATTCGAGAAATATGGGAAAATGATGATTTACTGCATATTTCGACGATTCAGAGCATTTAGAACACTTTTCAGCAAACTTGATTTTTCAGCTAAAATTCATGGATTTTCAAACTTTTTTATCAGAATTACTGATGGAATTGAAATATTCGAGAATTTTCAAAAGTTTAAAGTATATTACATATTTTTCAAAATGCCCATAAAATTTTGATGAAATTCAAAAATAATTTTAAATATTTCATATATTTTTTAAAAATACCTTAAGCATTGAAAAAAATCGAAAAATATGTTAAAATGATGTTTTACTACATATATCGACGATTTGGAGCATTTAGAACACTTTTAAGAAAACCTGATTTTTTAGCTAAAATTCATTGATTTTCAAACTTTTTATCAGAATTACCGATTGAATTGAAATTTTCGAGCATTTTCAACATTTTAAGGTATATTTCATATTTTTCAAAAAGCCCGTCAAACTTCGATGAAATTCAGAAATAATTTTGAATATTTCAGATATTTTTTAAAAATAACTGAAGCATTAAAAAATTCGAAAAATATGGGAAAATGATGGATGTTTTACTGCATATTTCGACGATTTGAAGCATTTAGAACACTTTTCAGCAAACCTGATTTTTCAGCTAAAATTCATGGATTTTCAAACTTTTTTATCAGAATTACTGATGGAATTGAAACATTCGAGAATTTTCTAAAGTTTAAAGTATATTACATATTTTTCAAAATGCCAATAAAATTTCAATGAAATTCAAAAATAATTTTGAATATTTCATATATTTTTTAAAAATACCTTAAGCATTGAAAAAATCGAAAAATATGGCAAAATGATGTTTTACTACATATTTCGACGATTTGGAACATTTAGAACACTTTTAAGACAAACCTGATTTTTTAGCTAAAATTCATGGATTTTCAACCTTTTTTATCAGAAATGCTGATGGAATTGAATTTTATCCCGAAAGTAACTTAAATATGACATTTTAGTGGTATTGTGCCGATACATATTTCAAGTGTGAAAATCCATGCATTTTCGGGAAAAAGTAAGGTTTGTTTGAAAAGTTTTCTAAATGCTGCAAATCGTCGCAAAATGAAGTAAAACATCATTTTACAATATTTTTCGATTTTCTCAATGCTTCAGGTATTTAAAAAAAAAAACATACTGATGGAAATGAAAATTTTCGAGCATTTTTCAACATTATAAAGTATATTACATATTTTTCAAAAAGCCCATGAAATTTCAATGAAATTCAGAAAAAAATTTGAATATTTCATATATTTCTTAAAAAAACCTAAAGCATTGAAAAAATCGAAAAATGTCGTAAAATGATGTTTTACTGCATATTTGGACGATTTGGACCATTTAGAACACTTTTCAGACAAACCTGATTTTTTAGCTATAATTCATGGATTTTCAAACTTTTTTTATCAGAATTACTGATGGAATTGAATATTATGCTTAAAGTTACTGAAATATGACATTTTAGTGTGGTATTGTGTCAATGCATATTTCAAGTCTGAAAATCCATGAATTTTAGCTAAAAATTAAGGTTTGTTTGAAAAGTGTTCTAAATGCTCCAAATCGTCGAACAATGCAGTAAAACATCATTTTACCATATTTTTCGATTTTTTCAATGCTTCAGGTATTTTTAAAAAATAATGCTAATGGAATTGAAATTTTCGAGCATTTTTCAACATTTTAAAGTATATTATACATTTTTGAAAAAGCCCATAAAATTTCGATGAAATTCAGAAATAATTTTGAACATTTCATATATTTTTTAAAAATAGCTTAAGCATTGAAAAAATCGAAAAATATGGAAAAATGATATTTAACTGCATATTTCGATGATTTGGAGCATTGAGAACACTTTTCATACAAACCTGATTTTTTAGCTAAAATTCATGGATTTTCAACCTTTTTTATCAGAATTACTGATTGAATTGAATTTTAAGCTGAAAGTAACTTAAATATGACATTTTAGTGTAGTTTTGTGACAATACATATTTCAAGTGTGAAAATCCATGTATTTTAGCGAAAAAGTAAGGTTTGTTTGAAAAGTGTTCTAAATGCTGAAAATCGTCGAAATATGTAGTAAAATATCATTTTACCATATTTTTCGATTTTTTCAATCCTTCAGGTATTTTTAAAAAAAAAAACATACAAATGGAATTGAAATTTTCGAGCGTTTTTCAACATTTTAAAGAATATTACATATTTTTTATAAAACCCATCAGAAATACTGATGGAATTTAATTTTTTGCTGAAAGTAACTTAAATATGACATTTTAGTGGTATTATGACGATACATATTTCAAGTGTGAAAATCCATGTATTTTAGCTAAAAATTAAGGTTTGTTTGAAAATGTTCTAAATGGTCCAAATCGTGGAAATGTGCAGTGAAACATCATTTTGCCATTTTTTTCCATTTTTTTCAATGCTTCAGGTATTTTTAAAAGATACATGCAAATGGAATTGAAATTTTCGAGCATTTTTCAACATTTTAAAGTATATTACATATTTTTCAAAAAGCCCATAAAATTTCGATGAAATTCAGGAATAATTTTGAACATTTCATATATTTTTTAAAAATAGCTTAAGCATTGAAAAAATCGAAAAATATGGAAAAATGATATTTTACTGCACATTTCGACGATTTGGAGCATTTAGAACACTTTTCAGACAAACTTGATATTTTAGCTAAAATTCATGGATTTTCAAACTTTTTTATCAGAATTAAATATGACATTTTAGTGTAGTATTGTGTCAATTCATATTTCAAGTGTGAAAATCCATGTATTTTAGCTAAAATACATGGTTTGCTTGAAAAGTGTTCTAAATGCTATAAATCTTCGAAATATGCAATAAAACATGATTTTACTATATTTTTCGATTTTTTCATTGCTTCAGTTATTTTTAAAAAAGACATACTGATGGAATTAAAATTTTCGAGCATTTTTCAACATTTTAAAGTATATTACACATTTTTCAAAAAGCTCATAAAATTTCGATGAAATTCGGAAATAATCTTGAATATTTCATATATTTTTTAAAAATACACGAAACATTGAAAAAATCAAAAACTATGGTAAAATGATATTTAAGTGCATATTTCGACGATTTGGAGCTTTTAGAACACTTTTCAGACAAACCTGATTTTTTAGCTAAATTTCATGGATTTTCAACCTTTTTTTATCAGAAATACTGATGGAACTGAATTTTATGCTGAAAGTAACTTAAATATGACATTATAGTGGCATTTTGCCAATACATATTTCAAGTGTGAAAATCCATGCATTTCAGGGAAAAAGTAAGGTTTGTTTGAAAAGTGTTCTAAATGCTGCAAATCGTCGATATTTTTTTCGATTTTTTCAATGCCTCAGGTGTTTTTCAAAAAACCCATGAAATTTCGATGAAATTCAGAAATTATTCTGAATATTTCATATATTTTTTTAAAAATACATGATGCACTAAAAAAATTGAAAAATATGGTAAAATGATGTTTTACTGCATATTTCGATAATATGGAGCATTTAGAACACTTTTAAGAAAACCTGATTTTTTAGCTAAAATTCATTGATTTTCAAACATTTTGATCATTTTAAGGAATATTACATATTTTTCAAAAAGCCCATCATACTTTGATGAAATTCAGAAATAATTTTGAATATTTCAGGTATTTTTTAAAAATACCTGAAGCATTAAAAAATTCGAGAAATATGGGAAAATGATGATTTACTGCATATTTCCACGATTCAGAGCATTTAGAACACTTTTCAGCAAACTTGATTTTTCAGCTAAAATTCATGGATTTTCAAACTTTTTTATCAGAATTACTGATGGAATTGAAATATTCGAGAATTTTCAAAAGTTTAAAGTATATTACATATTTTTCAAAATGCCCATAAAATTTCGATGAAATTCAAAAATAATTTTAAATATTTAATATATTTCTTAAAAATACCTTAAGCATTGAAAAAATCGAAAAATATGGCAAAATGATGTTTTACTACATATTTCGACGATTTGGAACATTTAGAACAATTTTGAGACAAACCTGATTTTTTAGCTAAAATTCATGGATTTTCAACCTTTTTTATCAGAAGTGCTGATGGAATTGAATTTTATCCCGAAAGTAACTTAAATATGACATTTTAGTGGTATTGTGCCGATACATATTTCAAGTGTGAAAATCCATGCATTTTCGGGAAAAAGTAAGGTTTGTTTGAAAAGTTTTCTAAATGCTGCAAATCGTCGGAAAATGAAGTAAAACATCATTTTACAATATTTTTCGATTTTCTCAATGCTTCAGGTATTTAAAAAAAAAAAACATACTGATGGAAATGAAAATTTTCGAGCATTTTTCAACATTATAAAGTATATTACATATTTTTCAAAAAGCCCATGAAATTTCAATGAAATTCAGAAAAAATTTTGAATATTTCATATATTTTTTAAAAATACCTAAAGCATTGAAAAAATCGAAAAATGTCGTAAAATGATGTTTTACTGCATATTTGGACGATTTGGACCATTTAGAACACTTTTCAGACAAACCTGATTTTTTAGCTATAATTCATGGATTTTCAAACTTTTTTTTATCAGAATTACTGATGGAATTGAATATTATGCTTAAAGTTACTGAAATATGACATTTTAGTGTGGTATTGTGTCAATGCATATTTCAAGTCTGAAAATCCATGAATTTTAGCTAAAAATTAAGGTTTGTTTGAAAAGTGTTCTAAATGCTCCAAATCGTCGAACAATGCAGTGAAACATCATTTTACCATATTTTTCGATTTTTTCAATGCTTCAGGTATTTTTAAAAAATACATGCTAATGGAATTGAAATTTTCGAGCATTTTTCAACATTTTAAAGTATATTATACATTTTTCAAAAAGCCCATAAAATTTCGATGAAATTCAGAAATAATTTTGAACATTTCATATATTTTTTAAAAATAGCTTAAGCATTGAAAAAATCGAAAAATATGGAAAAATGATATTTAACTGCATATTTCGACGATTTGGAGCATTGAGAACACTTTTCATACAAACCTGATTTTTTAGCTAAAATTCATGGATTTTCAACATTTTTTATCAGAATTACTGATTGAATTGAATTTTAAGCTGAAAGTAACTTAAATATGACATTTTAGTGTAGTTTTGTGACAATACATATTTCAAGTGTGAAAATCCATGTATTTTAGCGAAAAAGTAAGGTTTGTTTGAAAAGTGTTCTAAATGCTGAAAATCGTCGAAATATGTAGTAAAATATCATTTTACCATATTTTTCGATTTTTTCAATCCTTCAGGTATTTTTTAAAAAAAAACATACAAATGGAATTGAAATTTTCGAGCGTTTTTCAACTTTTTAAAGAATATTACATATTTTTATAAAACCCATCAGAAATACTGATGGAATTTAATTTTTTGCTGAAAGTAACTTAAATATGACATTTTAGTGGTATTATGAAAATGGTCCAAATCGTGGAAATGTGCAGTGAAACATCATTTTGCCATTTTTTTCCATTTTTTCAATGCTTCAGGTATTTTTAAAAGATACATGCAAATGTAATTGAAATTTTCGAGCATTTTTCAACATTTTAAAGTATATTACATATTTTTCAAAAAGCCCATAAAATTTCGATGAAATTCAGGAATAATTTTGAACATTTCATATATTTTTTAAAAATAGCTTAAGCATTGAAAAAATCGAAAAATATGGAAAAATGATATTTTACTGCACATTTCGACGATTTGGAGCATTTAGAACACTTTTCAGACAAACCTGATTTTTTAGCTAAAATTCATGGATTTTCAAACTTTTTTATCAGAATTAAATATGACATTTTAGTGTAGTATTGTGTCAATTCATATTTCAAGTGTGAAAATCCATGTATTTTAGCTAAAATACATGGTTTGCTTGAAAAGTGTTCTAAATGCTATAAATCTTCGAAATATGCAATAAAACATGATTTTACTATATTTTTCGCTTTTTTCATTGCTTCAGTTATTTTTAAAAAAGACATACTGATGGAATTAAAATTTTCGAGCATTTTTCAACATTTTAAAGTATATTACACATTTTTCAAAAAGCTCATAAAATGTCGATGAAATTCGGAAATAATCTTGAATATTTCATATATTTTTTAAAAATACATGAAACATTGAAAAAATCAAAAACTATGGTAAAATGATATTTAAGTGCATATTTCGACGATTTGGAGCTTTTAGAACACTTTTCAGACAAACCTGATTTTTTAGCTAAATTTCATGGATTTTCAACCTTTTTTTTATCAGAAATACTGATGGAACTGAATTTTATGCTGAAAGTAACTTAAATATGACATTATAGTGGCATTTTGCCAATACATATTTCAAGTGTGAAAATCCATGCATTTCAGGGAAAAAGTAAGGTTTGTTTGAAAAGTGTTCTAAATGCTGCAAATCGTAGATATATTTTTCGATTTTTTCAATGCCTCAGGTGTTTTTCAAAAAACCCATGAAATTTCAATGAAATTCAGAAATTATTCTGAATATTTCATATATTTTTTTAAAAATACATGATACACTAAAAAAATTGAAAAATATGGTAAAAAGATGTTTTACTGCATATATCGATAATATGGAGCATTTAGAACACTTTTAAGAAAACCTGATTTTTTAGCTAAAATTCATTGATTTTCAAACATTTTGATCATTTTAAGGAATATTACATATTTTTCAAAAAGCCCATCATACTTTGATGAAATTCAGAAATAATTTTGAATATTTCAGGTATTTTTTAAAAATACCTGAAGCATTAAAAAATTCGAGAAATATGGGAAAATGATGATTTACTGCAAATTTCGACGATTCAGAGCATTTAGAACACTTTTCAGCAAACTTGATTTTTCAGCTAAAATTCATGGATTTTCAAACTTTTTTATCAGAATTACTGATGGAATTGAAATATTCGAGAATTTTCAAAAGTTTAAAGTATATTACATATTTTTCAAAATGCCCATAAAATTTTGATGAAATTCAAAAATAATTTTAAATATTTCATATATTTTTTAAAAATACTTAAGCATTGAAAAAAATCGAAAAATATGTTAAAATGATGTTTTACTGCATATTTCGACGATTTGGAGCATTTAGAACACTTTTAAGGAAACCTGATTTTTTAGCTAAAATTCATTGATTATCAAACTTTTTATCAGAATTACCGATTGAATTGAAATTTTCGAGCATTTTCAACATCTTAAGGTATATTTCATGTTTTTCAAAAAGCCCGTCAAACTTCGATGAAATTCAGAAATAATTTTGAATATTTCAGATATTTTTAAAAAATACCTGAAGCATTAAAAAATTCGAAAAATATGGGAAAATGATGGATGTTTTACTGCATATTTCGACGATTTAAAGCATTTAGAACACTTTTCAGCAAACCTGATTTTTCAGCTAAAATTCATGGATTTTCAAACTTTTTTATCAGAATTACTGATAGAATTGAAACATTCGAGAATTTTCTAAAGTTTAAAGTATATTACATATTTTTCAAAATGCCCATAAAATTTCGATGAAATTCAAAAATAATTTTGAATATTTCATATATTTTTTAAAAATACCTTAAGCATTGAAAAAATCGAAAAATATGGCAAAATGATATTTTACTACATATTTCGACGATTTGGAACATTTAGAACACTTTTCAGACAAACCTGATTTTTTAGCTAAAATTCATGGATTTTCAAACTTTTTTATCAGAATTACTGATTGAATTGAAATTTTCGAGCATTTTCAACATTTTAAGGAATATTACATATTTTTCAAAAAGCCCATCAAACTTCGATGAAATTCAGAAATAATTTTGAATATTTCAGGTATTTTTTAAAAATACCTGAAGCATTAAAAAATTCGAGAAATATGGGAAAATGATGATTTACTGCATATTTCCACGATTCAGAGAATTTAGAACACTTTTCAGCAAACTTGATTTTTCAGCTAAAATTCATGGATTTTCAAACTTTTTTATCAGAATTACTGATGGAATTGAAATATTCGAGAATTTTCAAAAGTTTAAAGTATATTACATATTTTTCAAAATGCCCATAAAATTTCGATGAAATTCAAAAATAATTTTAAATATTTCATATATTTTTTAAAAATACCTTAAGCATTGAAAAAATCGAAAAATATATCAAAATGATGTTTTACTACATATTTCGACGATTTGGAACATTTAGAACACTTTTGAGACAAACCTGATTTTTTAGCTAAAATTCATGGATTTTCAACCTTTTTTATCAGAAATGCTGATGGAATTGAATTTTATCCCGAAAGTAACTTAAATATGACATTTTAGTGGTATTGTGCCGATACATATTTCAAGTGTGAAAATCCATGCATTTTCGGGAAAAAGTAAGGTTTGTTTGAAAAGTTTTCTAAATGCTGCAAATCGTCGGAAAATGAAGTAAAACATCATTTTACAATATTTTTCGATTTTCTCAATGCTTCAGGTATTTAAAAAAAAAACATACTGATGGAAATGAAAATTTTCGAGCATTTTTCAATATTATAAAGTATATTACATATTTTTCAAAAAGCCCATGAAATTTCAATGAAATTCAGAAAAAATTTTGAATATTTCATATATTTTTTAAAAATACCTAAAGCATTGAAAAAATCGAAAAATGTCGTAAAATGATGTTTTACTGCATATTTGGACGATTTGGACCATTTAGAACACTTTTCAGACAAACCTGATTTTTTAGCTATAATTTATGGATTTTCAAACTTTTTTTATCAGAATTACTGATGGAATTGAATATTATGCTTAAAGTTACTGAAATATGACATTTTAGTGTGGTATTGTGTCAATGCATATTTCAAGTCTGAAAATCCATGAATTTTAGCTAAAAATTAAGGTTTGTTTGAAAAGTGTTCTAAATGCTCCAAATCGTCGAACAATGCAGTGAAACATCATTTTACCATATTTTTCGATTTTTTCAATGCTTCAGGTATTTTTAAAAAATGCATGCTAATGGAATTGAAATTTTCGAGCATTTTTCAACATTTTAAAGTATATTAAACATTTTTCAAAAAGCCCATAAAATTTCGATGAAATTCTGAAATAATTTTGAACATTTCATATATTTTTTAAAAATAGCTTAAGCATTGAAAAAATCGAAAAATATGGAAAAATGATATTTAACTGCATATTTCGACGATTTGGAGCATTGAGAACACTTTTCATACAAACCTGATTTTTTAGCTAAAATTCATGGATTTTCAACATTTTTTATCAGAATTACTGATTGAATTGAATTTTAAGCTGAAAGTAACTTAAATATGACATTTTAGTGTAGTTTTGTGACAATACATATTTCAAGGTTTGTTTGAAAAGTGTTCTAAATGCTGAAAATCGTCGAAATATGTAGTAAAATATCATTTTACCATATTTTTCGATTTTTTCAATCCTTCAGGTATTTTTTAAAAAAAAAACATACAAATGGAATTGAAATTTTCGAGCGTTTTTCAACATTTTAAAGAATATTACATATTTTTATAAAACCCATCAGAAATACTGATGGAATTTAATTTTTTGCTGAAAGTAACTTAAATATGACATTTTAGTGGTATTATGATGATACATATTTCAAGTGTGAAAATCCATGTATTTTAGCTAAAAATTAAGGTTTGTTTGAAAATGTTCTAAATGGTCCAAATCGTGGAAATGTGCAGTGAAACATCATTTTGCCATTTTTTTCCATTTTTTCAATGCTTCAGGTATTTTTAAAAGATACATGCAAATGGAATTGAAATTTTCGAGCATTTTTCAACATTTTAAAGTATATTACATATTTTTCAAAAAGCCCATAAAATTTCGATGAAATTCAGGAATAATTTTGAACATTTCATATATTTTTTAAAAATAGCTTAAGCATTGAAAAAATCGAAAAATATGGAAAAATGATATTTTACTGCACATTTCGACGATTTGGAGCATTTAGAACACTTTTCAGACAAACTTGATATTTTAGCTAAAATTCATGGATTTTCAAACTTTTTTATCAGAATTAAATATGACATTTTAGTGTAGTATTGTGTCAATTCATATTTCAAGTGTGAAAATCCATGTATTTTAGCTAAAATACATGGTTTGCTTGAAAAGTGTTCTAAATGCTATAAATCTTCGAAATATGCAATAAAACATGATTTTACTATATTTTTCGATTTTTTCATTGCTTCAGTTATTTTTAAAAAAGACATACTGATGGAATTAAAATTTTCGAGCATTTTTCAACACTTTAAAGTATATTACACATTTTTCAAAAAGCTCATAAAATTTCGATGAAATTCGGAAATAATCTTGAATATTTCATATATTTTTTAAAAATACATGAAACATTGAAAAAATAAAAAACTATGATAAAATGATATTTAAGTGCATATTTCGACGATTTGGAGCTTTTAGAACACTTTTCAGACAAACCTGATTTTTTAGCTAAATTTCATGGATTTTCAACCTTTTTTTATCAGAAATACTGATGGAACTGAATTTTATGCTGAAAGTAACTTAAATATGACATTATAGTGGCATTTTGCCAATACATATTTCAAGTGTGAAAATCCATGCATTTCAGGGAAAAAGTAAGGTTTGTTTGAAAAGTGTTCTAAATGCTGCAAATCGTCGATATATTTTTCGATTTTTTCAATGCCTAAGGTGTTTTTCAAAAAACCCATGAAATTTCGATGAAATTCAGAAATTATTCTGAATATTTCATATATTTTTTTAAAAATACATGATGCACTAAAAAAATTGAAAAATATGGTAAAATGATGTTTTACTGCATATTTCGATAATATGGAGCATTTAGAACACTTTTAAGAAAACCTGATTTTTTAGCTAAAATTCATTGATTTTCAAACATTTTGATCATTTTAAGGAATATTACATATTTTTCAAAAAGCCCATCATACTTTGATGAAATTCAGAAATAATTTTGAATATTTCAGGTATTTTTTAAAAATACCTGAAGCATTAAAAAATTCGAGAAATATGGGAAAATGATGATTTACTGCATATTTCGACGATTCAGAGCATTTAGAACACTTTTCAGCAAACTTGATTTTTCAGCTAAAATTCATGGATTTTCAAACTTTTTTATCAGAATTACTGATGGAATTGAAATATTCGAGAATTTTCAAAAGTTTAAAGTATATTACATATTTTTCAAAATGCCCATAAAATTTCGATGAAATTCAAAAATAATTTTAAATATTTCATATATTTTTTAAAAATACTTAAGCATTGAAAAAAATCGAAAAATATGTTAAAATGATGTTTTACTGCATATTTCGACGATTTGGAGCATTTAGAACACTTTTAAGGAAACCTGATTTTTTAGCTAAAATTCATTGATTATCAAACTTTTTATCAGAATTACCGATTGAATTGAAATTTTCGAGCATTTTCAACATTTTAAGGTATATTTCATGTTTTTCAAAAAGCCCGTCAAACTTCGATGAAATTCAGAAATAATTTTGAATATTTCAGATATTTTTAAAAAATACCTGAAGCATTAAAAAATTCGAAAAATATGGGAAAATGATGGATGTTTTACTGCATATTTCGACGATTTAAAGCATTTAGAACACTTTTCAGCAAACCTGATTTTTCAGCTAAAATTCATGGATTTTCAAACTTTTTTATCAGAATTACTGATAGAATTGAAACATTCGAGAATTTTCTAAAGTTTAAAGTATATTACATATTTTTCAAAATGCCCATAAAATTTCGATGAAATTCAAAAATAATTTTGAATATTTCATATATTTTTTAAAAATACCTTAAGCATTAAAAAAATCGAAAAATATGGCAAAATGATATTTTACTACATATTTCGACGATTTGGAACATTTAGAACACTTTTCAGACAAACCTGATTTTTTAGCTAAAATTCATGGATTTTCAAACTTTTTTATCAGAATTACTGATTGAATTGAAATTTTCGAGCATTTTCAACATTTTAAGGAATATTACATATTTTTCAAAAAGCCCATCAAACTTCGATGAAATTCAGAAATAATTTTGAATATTTCAGGTATTTTTTAAAAATACCTGAAGCATTAAAAAATTCGAGAAATATGGGAAAATGATGATTTACTGCATATTTCCACGATTCGGAGAATTTAGAACACTTTTCAGCAAACTTGATTTTTCAGCTAAAATTCATGGATTTTCAAACTTTTTTATCAGAATTACTGATGGAATTGAAATATTCGAGAATTTTCAAAAGTTTAAAGTATATTACATATTTTTCAAAATGCCCATAAAATTTCGATGAAATTCAAAAATAATTTTAAATATTTCATATATTTTTTAAAAATACCTTAAGCATTGAAAAAATCGAAAAATATATCAAAATGATGTTTTACTACATATTTCGACGATTTGGAACATTTAGAACACTTTTGAGACAAACCTGATTTTTTAGCTAAAATTCATGGATTTTCAACCTTTTTTATCAGAAATGCTGATGGAATTGAATTTTATCCCGAAAGTAACTTAAATATGACATTTTAGTGGTATTGTGCCGATACATATTTCAAGTGTGAAAATCCATGCATTTTCGGGAAAAAGTAAGGTTTGTTTGAAAAGTTTTCTAAATGCTGCAAATCGTCGGAAAATGAAGTAAAACATCATTTTACAATATTTTTCGATTTTCTCAATGCTTCAGGTATTTAAAAAAAAACATACTGATGGAAATGAAAATTTTCGAGCATTTTTCAACATTATAAAGTATATTACATATTTTTCAAAAAGCCCATGAAATTTCAATGAAATTCAGAAAAAATTTTGAATATTTCATATATTTTTTAAAAATACCTAAAGCATTGAAAAAATCGAAAAATGTCGTAAAATGATGTTTTACTGCATATTTGGACGATTTGGACCATTTAGAACACTTTTCAGACAAACCTGATTTTTTAGCTATAATTTATGGATTTTCAAACTTTTTTTATCAGAATTACTGATGGAATTGAATATTATGCTTAAACTTACTGAAATATGACATTTTAGTGTGGTATTGTGTCAATGCATATTTCAAGTCTGAAAATCCATGAATTTTAGCTAAAAATTAAGGTTTGTTTGAAAAGTGTTCTAAATGCTCCAAATCGTCGAACAATGCAGTGAAACATCATTTTACCATATTTTTCGATTTTTTCAATGCTTCAGGTATTTTTAAAAAATGCATGCTAATGGAATTGAAATTTTCGAGCATTTTTCAACATTTTAAAGTATATTAAACATTTTTCAAAAAGCCCATAAAATTTCGATGAAATTCAGAAATAATTTTGAACATTTCATATATTTTTTAAAAATAGCTTAAGCATTGAAAAAATCGAAAAATATGGAAAAATGATATTTAACTGCATATTTCGACGATTTGGAGCATTGAGAACACTTTTCATACAAACCTGATTTTTTAGCTAAAATTCATGGATTTTCAACATTTTTTATCAGAATTACTGATTGAATTGAATTTTAAGCTGAAAGTAACTTAAATATGACATTTTAGTGTAGTTTTGTGACAATACATATTTCAAGGTTTGTTTGAAAAGTGTTCTAAATGCTGAAAATCGTCGAAATATGTAGTAAAATATCATTTTACCATATTTTTCGATTTTTTCAATCCTTCAGGTATTTTTTAAAAAAAAAACATACAAATGGAATTGAAATTTTCGAGCGTTTTTCAACATTTTAAAGAATATTACATATTTTTATAAAACCCATCAGAAATACTGATGGAAATTAATTTTTTGCTGAAAGTAACTTAAATATGACATTTTAGTGGTATTATGATGATACATATTTCAAGTGTGAAAATCCATGTATTTTAGCTAAAAATTAAGGTTTGTTTGAAAATGTTCTAAATGGTCCAAATCATGGAAATGTGCAGTGAAACATCATTTTGCCATTTTTTTCCATTTTTTCAATGCTTCAGGTATTTTTAAAAGATACATGCAAATGGAATTGAAATTTTCGAGCATTTTTCAACATTTTAAAGTATATTACATATTTTTCAAAAAGCCCATAAAATTTCGATGAAATTCAGGAATAATTTTGAACATTTCATATATTTTTTAAAAATAGCTTAAGCATTGAAAAAATCGAAAAATATGGAAAAATGATATTTTACTGCACATTTCGACGATTTGGAGCATTTAGAACACTTTTCAGACAAACCTGATTTTTTAGCTAAAATTCATGGATTTTCAAACTTTTTTATCAGAATTAAATATGACATTTTAGTGTAGTATTGTGTCAATTCATATTTCAAGTGTGAAAATCCATGTATTTTAGCTAAAATACATGGTTTGCTTGAAAAGTGTTCTAAATGCTATAAATCTTCGAAATATGCAATAAAACATGATTTTACTATACTTTTCGATTTTTTCATTGCTTCAGTTATTTTTAAAAAAGACATACTGATGGAATTAAAATTTTCGAGCATTTTTCAACATTTTAAAGTATATTACACATTTTTCAAAAAGCTCATAAAATTTCGATGAAATTCGGAAATAATCTTGAATATTTCATATATTTTTTAAAAATACATGAAACATTGAAAAAATCAAAAACTATGGTAAATTGATATTTAAATGCATATTTCGACGATTTGGAGCTTTTAGAACACTTTTCAGACAAACCTGATTTTTTAGCTAAATTTCATGGATTTTCAACCTTTTTTTATCAGAAATACTGATGGAACTGAATTTTATGCTGAAAGTAACTTAAATATGACATTATAGTGGCATTTTGCCAATACATATTTCAAGTGCGAAAATCCATGCATTTCAGGGAAAAAGTAAGGTTTGTTTGAAAAGTGTTCTAAATGCTGCAAATCGTCGATATATTTTTCGATTTTTTCAATGCCTAAGGTGTTTTTCAAAAAACCCATGAAATTTCGATGAAATTCAGAAATTATTCTGAATATTTCATATATTTTTTTAAAAATACATGATGCACTAAAAAAATTGAAAAATATGGTAAAATGATGTTTTACTGCATATTTCGATAATATGGAGCATTTAGAACACTTTTAAGAAAACCTGATTTTTTAGCTAAAATTCATTGATTTTCAAACATTTTGATCATTTTAAGGAATATTACATATTTTTCAAAAAGCCCATCATACTTTGATGAAATTCAGAAATAATTTTGAATATTTCAGGTATTTTTTAAAAATACCTGAAGCATTAAAAAATTCGAGAAATATGGGAAAAATGATGATTTACTGCATATTTCGACGATTCAGAGCATTTAGAACACTTTTCAGCAAACTTGATTTTTCAGCTAAAATTCATGGATTTTCAAACTTTTTTATCAGAATTACTGATGGAATTGAAATATTCGACAATTTTCAAAAGTTTAAAGTATATTACATATTTTTCAAAATGCCCATAAAATTTCGATGAAATTCAAAAATAATTTTAAATATTTCATATATTTTTTAAAAATACTTAAGCATTGAAAAAAATCGAAAAATATGTTAAAATGATGTTTTACTGCATATTTCGACGATTTGGAGCATTTAGAACACTTTTAAGGAAACCTGATTTTTTAGCTAAAATTCATTGATTATCAAACTTTTTATCAGAATTACCGATTGAATTGAAATTTTCGAGCATTTTCAACATTTTAAGGTATATTTCATGTTTTTCAAAAAGCCCGTCAAACTTCGATGAAATTCAGAAATAATTTTGAATATTTCAGATATTTTTAAAAAATACCTGAAGCATTAAAAAATTTGAAAAATATGGGAAAATGATGGATGTTTTACTGCATATTTCGACGATTTAAAGCATTTAGAACACTTTCCAGCAAACCTGATTTTTCAGCTAAAATTCATGGATTTTCAAAATTTTTTATCAGAATTACTGATAGAATTGAAACATTCGAGAATTTTCTAAAGTTTAAAGTATATTACATATTTTTCAAAATGCCCATAAAATTTTGATGAAATTCAAAAATAATTTTGAATATTTCATATATTTTTTAAAAATATGGCAAAATGATATTTTACTACATATTTCGACGATTTGGAACATTTAGAACACTTTTCAGACAAACCTGATTTTTTAGCTAAAATTCATGGATTTTCAAACATTTTTATCAGAATTACTGATTGAATTTAAATTTTCGAGCATTTTCAACATTTTAAGGAATATTACATATTTTTCAAAAAGCCCATCAAACTTCGATGAAATTCAGAAATAATTTTGAATATTTCAGGTATTTTTTAAAAATACCTGAAGCATTAAAAAATTCGAGAAATATGGGAAAATGATGATTTACTGCATATTTCCACGATTTGGAGAATTAAGAACACTTTTCAGCAAACTTGATTTTTCAGCTAAAACTCATGGATTTTCAAACTTTTTTATCAGAATTACTGATGGAAATGAAATATTCGAGAATTTTCAAAAGTTTGAAGTATATTACATATTTTTCAAAATGCCCATCAAATTTCGATGAAATTCAAAAATAATTTTAAATATTTCAAATATTTTTTAAAAATACCTGAAGCATTAAAAAATTCGAAAAATATGGGAAAATGATTGATGTTTTACTGCATATTTCGACGATTTGGAGCATTTAGAACACTTTTCAGCAAACCTGATTTTTCAGCTAGAATTCATGGATTTTCAAACTTTTTTATCAGAATTACTGATGGAATTGAAACATTTGAGAATTTTCAAAAGTTTAAAGAATATTACATATTTTTCAAAATGCCCATAAAATTTCAATGAAATTCAAAAATAATTTTGAATATTTCATATATTTTTTAAAAATACCGTATGCATTGAAAAAATCGAAAAATATGGTAAAATGATGTTTTACTGCATATTTCGACGATTTGGAACATTTAGAACACTTTTCAGACAAACCTGATTTTTTAGGTGAAATTCATGGATTTTCAACCTTTTTTATCAGAAATGCTGATGGAATTGAATTTTATCCCGAAAGTAACTTAAATATTACATTTTAGTGGTATTGTGCTGATACATATTTCAAGTGTGAAAATCCATGCATTTTCGGGAAAAAGTAAGGTTTGTTTGAAAAGTGTTCTAAATACTGCAAATCGTCGAAAAATGAAGTAAAACATCATTTTACCATATTTTTCAATTTTTTCAGGTCTTCAGGTATTTAAAAAAAAAAAACATACGCATGGAATTGAAATTTTCGAGCGTTTTTCAACATTGTAAAGAATATTACATATTTTTCAAAAAACCCATAAAATTTCAATGAAATTCAGAAACGATTTTGAATATTTCATATATTTTTTTAAAAGACCTGAAGAATTAAAAAATTCGAAAAATATGGTAAAATGATGTTTTACTGCATATTTCGACGATTTGGAGCATTTAGAACACTTTTCAGCAAACCTGATTTTTTAGCTAAAATTCGAACTTTTTTATCAGAATTACCGATGGAATTGAAATTTTCGAAAATTTTCAACATTTTGAAGTATATTACATATTTTTCAAAAAGCCCATAAAATTTCGATGAAATTCAGAAATAATTTTGAATATTTCATATATTTTTTAAAAATACATGAAGCATTGAGAAAATCGAGAAATATTTTAAAATGATGTTTTAATGGATATTTCGTCGATTTGGAGCATTTAGAACACTTTTCAGCAAACCTGATTTTTTCGCTAAAATTCATGGATTTTCAAACTTTTTTTATCAGAATTACTGATGGAATTGAATTTTAAGCTGAGAGTAACTTAAATATGACATTTTAATGTCGTTTTGTGCCAATACATATTTCAAGTGTGAAAATCCACGTATTTTAGCTAAAAATTAAGGTTTGTTTGAAAAGTGTTCTAAATGCTTCAAATTGTCGAAAAATGCACTTAAACATCATTTTATCATATTTTTCGATTTTTTCAATGCTTCAGGTATTTTTAAATACATGCTAATGGAATTGAAATTTTCAAGCATTTTTCAACATTTTAAAGTATATTACATATTTTTCAAAAAGCCCATAAAGTTAAATGACATTCAGAAATAATTTTGAATATTTCATATATATTTTTTAAAAATACATGAAGCATTGAAAAAATAGAAAAATATGGTAAAATGATGTTTTGCTGCATATTTCGATGATTTGGAACATTTAGAACACTTTTCAGACAAACCTGATTTTTTAGCTAAAATTCATGGATTTTCAAACTTTTTTATCAGAATTACTGATGGAATTGAATTTTATGCTGAAAGTAACTTAAATATGACATTTAAATGTCGTTTTGTGCCAATACATATTTCAAGTGTGAAAATCCACGTATTTTAGCGAAAAAGTAAGGTTTGTTTGAAAAGTGTTCTAAATGCTGCAAATCGTCGAAATATGCAGTAAAACATCATTTTACCATGTTTTTCGATTTTTTCAATTGTTCAGGTATTTTTTAAAAAAAAGCATATGGATGGAATTGAAATTTACGAGCGTTTTTCAACATTGTAAAGAATATTACATATTTTTCAAAAAAACCATAAAATTTCAATGAAATTCAGAAACGATTTTGAATATTTCATATATTTTTTAAAAATACCTGAAGAATTAAAAAATTCGAAAAATATGGTAAAATGATGTTTTACTGCATATTTCAGCAAAATTGATTTTTTAGCTAAAATTCATGGATTTTCGAACCTTTTTATCAGAATTACCGATGGAATTGAAATTTTCGGGAATTTTCAACATTTTAAAGTATATTACATATTTTTCAAAAAGCCCATAAAATTTCGACGAAATTCAGAAATAATGTTGAATATTTCATATATTTTTTAAAAATACATGAAGCCTTGAGAAAATCGAGAAATATTTTAAAATGATGTTTTAATGGATATTTCGTCGATTTGGAGCATTTAGAACACTTTTCAGACAAACCTGATTTTTTAGCTATAATTCATGGATTTTCAAACTTTTTTTTATCAGAATTACTGATGGAATTGAATTTTATGCTGAAAGCAACTTAAATATGATAATTTAGTGTACGGTATTGTGTCAATGCATATTTCAAGTCTGAAAATCCATGTATTTTAGCTAAAAATTAAGGATTGTTGAAAAGTGTCCTAAATGCTCCAAATCGTTGAAATTTGCAGTGAAACATCATTTTACCATATTTTTCGATTTTTTTAAATTCTTCAGGTACTTTAAAAAAAAAAAAACATATGGATGGAAATGAAATTTTCGAGCGTTTTTCAACATTTTAAAGAATATTACATATTTTTCATAAAACCCATAAAATTTCGATGAAATTCAGAAATAATGTTGAATATTTCATATATTTTTAAAAAAATAGCAGAAGCATTAAAAAATTCGAAAAATATGTTAAAATGATATTTTACTGCATATTTCGACAAACGATCTAAAAGAAACTTTTTTACTGATGGAATTGAATTTTATGCTGAAAATAACTTAAATATGACATTTTAGTGGTATTTTGCAGATACATATTTCAAGTGTGAAAATCCATGCATTTTAGGGAAAAAGTAAGGTTTGTTTGAAAAGTGTTGTAATTGCTGCAAATCGTCGATATATGCAGTAAAACATCGTTTTACCACATTTTTTTATTTTTTCAATTTTGCTTCATTTATTTTTCAAAAAACCCATAAAATTTCAATGAAATTCAGAAACGATTTTGAATATTTCATATATTTTTTAAAAATACCTGAAGAATTAAAAAATTCAAAAAATATGGTAAAATGATGTTTTACTCCATATTTCGACGATTTGGAGCATTTAGAACACTTTTCAGCAAACCTGCTTTTTTAGCTAAAATTCATGGATTTTCGAACTTTTTTATCAGAATTGCCGATGGAATTGAAATTTTCGAGCATTTTCAACATTTTAAGGAATATTACATATTTTTCAAAAAGCCCATCAAACTTGATAAAATTCAGAAATAATTTTGAATATTTCAGGCATTTCTTAAAAATACATTAAGCATTGATAAATTCGAAAAATATGGGAAAATGATGATTTACTGCATATCTCGACGATTCGGAGAATTTAGAACACTTTTCAGCAGACTTGATTTTTCAGCTAACATTCATGGATTTTCAAACTTTTTATCAGAATTACTGATGGAATTGAAATATTCGAGAATTTTCAAAAGTTTAAAGTATATTACATATTTTTCAAAAATGCCCATAAAATTTTGATGAAATTCAAAAATAATTTTAAATATTTCATATATTTTTTAAAAATACCTTGTTAAGCATTGAAAAAATCGAAAAATATGTTAAAATGATGTTTTACTGCATATATCGACGATTTGGAGCATTTAGAACACTTTTAAGAAAACCTGATTTTTTAGCTAAAATTCATTGATTTTCAAACTTTTTATCAGAATTACCGATTAAATTGAAATTTTCGAGCATTTTCAACATTTTAAGGTATATTTCATATTTTTCAAAAAGCCCGTCAAACTTCGATGAAATTCAGAAATAATTTTGAATATTTCAGATATTTTTTAAAAATACCTGAAGCATTAAAAAATTCGAAAAACATGGGAAAATGATGGATGTTTTACTGCATATTTCGACGATTTGAAGCATTTAGAACACTTTTCAGCAAACCTGATTTTTCAGCTAAAATTCATGGATTTTCAAACTTTTTTATCAGAATTACTGATGGAATTGAAACATTCTAGAATTTTCTAAAGTTTAAAGTATATTACATATTTTTCAAAATGCCCGTAAAATTTCGATGAAATTAAAAAATAATTTTGAATATTTCATATATTTTTTTAAAAATACCTTAAGCATTGAAAAAATCGAAAAATATAGCAAAATGATGTTTTACTACATATTTCGACGATTTGGAACATTTAGAACACTTTTAAGACAAACCTGATTTTTTAGCTAAAATTCATGGATTTTCAACCTTTTTTATCAGAATTACTGATGGAATTGAATTTTAAGCTGAGAGTAACTTAAATATGACATTTTAGTGTACTTTTCTGCCAATACATATTTCATGTGTGAAAATCCATGTATTTTAGCGAAAAAGTGAGGTTTGTTTGAAAAGTTTTCTAAATGCTGCAAATCATCGAAATATGCAGAAAAACATCATTTTACCATGTTTTTCGATTTTTTCAATTCTTCAGGTATTTTTTAAAAAAAAGCATATGGATGGAATTGAAATTTTCGAGCGTTTTTCAACATTTTAAAGAATATTACATATTTTTCAAGAAATCCATAAAATTTCAATAAAATTCAGAAATGATTTTGAATATTTCATATATTTTTTAAAAATACCTGAAGAATTAAAAAATTCGAAAAATATGGTAAAATGATGTTTTACTGCATATTTCAGCAAAATTGATTTTTTAGCTAAAATTCATGGATTTTCGAACCTTTTTATCAGAATTACCGATGGAATTGAAATTTTCGGGAATTTTCAACATTTTAAAGTATATTACATATTTTTCAAAAAGCCCATAAAATTTCGATGAAATTCAGAAATAATGTTGAATATTTCATATATTTTTTAAAAATACATGAAGCCTTGAGAAAATCGAGAAATATTTTTAAATGATGTTTTAATGGATATTTCGTCGATTTGGGACATAAAGAACACTTTTCAACAGCAAACCGATTTTTTTAAGCTAAAATTCATTGATTTTAAAACTTTTTTTAACAGAATTACTGATGTAGTTGAATTTTATGCTTAAAGTAACTTAAATGAGACATTTTAGTGCGGTATTGTGTCAATGCATATTTCAAGTCTGAAAATCCATGTACTTTAGCTAAAAATTAAGGATTGTTGAAAAGTGTCCTAAATGCTCCAAATCGTCGAAATTTGCAGTGAAACATCATTTTACCATATTTTTCGATTTTTTAAACTCTTCAGGTACTTTTAAAAAAAAAAACATAGGGATGGAATTGAAATTTTCGAGCGTTTTTCAACATTTTAAAGAATATTACATATTTTTCATAAAACCCATAAAATTTCGATGAAATTCAGAAATAATTTTGAATATTTCATATTTTTCTTAAAAATATCTACAGCATTAAAAAATTCGAAAAATATGGTGAAATGATGTTTTACTGCATATTTCGACGATCAGAAATACTGATGGAATTGAATTTTATGCTGAAAATAACTTAAATATGACATTTTAGTGGTATTTTGCAGATACATATTTCAAGTGTGAAAATCCATGCATTTTAGGGAAAAAGTAAGGTTTGTTTGAAAAGTGTTCTAATTGCTGCAAATCGTCGATATATGCATTAAAACATCATTTTACCACATTTTTTTATTTTTTCAATGCTTCATTTATTTTTCAAAAACCCATAAAATTTCGGTGAAATTCAGAAATAATTCTGAATATTTCATATATTTTTTAAAAATACGTGAAGCACTAAAAAATTTGAAAAATATGGTAAAATGATGTTTTACTGCATATTTCGACGATTTGGAGCATTTAGAACACTTTTAAGAAAACCTGATTTTTTAGCTAAAATTCATTGATTTTCAAACTTTTTTATCAGAATTACTGATTGAATTGAAATTTTCGAGCATTTTCAACATTTTAAGGAATATTACATATTTTTCAAAAAGCCCATCAAACTTCGATAAAATTCAGAAATAATTTTGAATATTTCAGGTATTTCTTAAAAATACATTAAGCATTGATAAATTCGAAAAATATGGGAAAATGATGATTTACTGCATATCTCAACGATTCGGAGAATTTAGAACACTTTTCAGCAGACTTGATTTTTCAGCTAACATTCATGGATTTTCAAACTTTTTTATCAGAATTACTGATGGAATTGAAATATTCGAGAATTTTCAAAAGTTTAAAGTATATTACATATTTTTCAAAATGCCCATAAAATTTTGATGAAATTCAAAAATAATTTTAAATATTTCATATATTTTTTAAAAATACCTTAAGCATTGAAAAAAATCGAAAAATATGTTAAAATGATGTTTTACTGCATATATCGACGATTTGGAGCATTTAGAACACTTTTAAGAAAACCTGATTTTTTAGCTAAAATTCATTGATTTTCAAACTTTTTATCAGAATTACCGATTGAATTGAAATTTTCGAGCATTTTCAACATTTTAAGGTATATTTCATATTTTTCAAAAAGCCCGTCAAACTTCGATGAAATTCAGAAATAATTTTGAATATTTCAGATATTTTTTAAAAATACCTGAAGCATTAAAAAATTCGAAAAATATGGGAAAATGATGGATGTTTTACTGCGTATTTCGACGATTTGGAGCATTTAGAAAACTTTTCAGCAAACGTGATTTTTCAGCTAAAATTCATGGATTTTCAAACTTTTTTATCAGAATTACTGATGGAATTGAAACATTCGAGAATTTTCAAAAGTTTAAAGTATATTACATATTTTTCAAAATGCTCATAAAATTTCGATGAAATTCAAAAATAATTTTGAATATTTCATATATTTTTAAAATTACCTTAAGCATTGAAAAAATCGAAAAATATGGCAAAATGATGTTTTACTACATATTTCGACGATTTGGAACATTTAGAACACTTTTAAGACAAACCTGATTTTTTAGCTAAAATTCATGGATTTTCAACCTTTTTTATCAGAAATGCTGATGGAATTGAATTTTATCCCGAAAGTAACTTAAATATGACATTTTAGTGGTATTGTGCCGATACATATTTCAAGTGTGAAAATCCATGCATTTTCGGGAAAAAGTAAGGTTTGTTTGAAAAGTTTTCTAAATGCTGCAAATCGTCGATATATGCAGTAAAACATCATTTTACCATATTTTTCGATTTTTTCAATGCTTCAGGTGTTTTTCAAAAAACCCATGAAATTTCGATGAAATTCAGAAATAATTCTGAATATTTCATATATTTTTTTAAAAATGCATGAAGCACTAAAAAAATTGAAAAATATGGTAAAACGATGTTTTACTGCATATTTCGATAATATCGAGCATTTAGAACACTTTTAAGAAAAACCTGATTTTTAGCTAAAATTCATTGATTTTCAAACATTTTTATCAGAATTACATTTTAAGGAATATTACATATTTTTCAAAAAGCCCATCATATTTTGATGAAATTCAGAAATAATTTTGAATATTTCAGGTATTTTTAAAAAATACCTGAAGCATTAAAAAATTCGAGAAATATGGGAAAATGATGATTTACTGCATATTTCGACGATTCAGAGCATTTAGAACACTTTTCAGCAAACTTGATTTTTCAGCTAAAATTCATGGATTTTCAAACTTTTTTATCAGAATTACTGATGGAATTGAAATATTCGAGAATTTTCAAAAGTTTAAAGTATATTACATATTTTTCAAAATGCCCATAAAATTTCGATGAAATTCAAAAATAATTTTAAATATTTCATATATTTTTTAAAAATACCTTAAGCATTGAAAAAAATCGAAAAATATGTTAAAATGATGTTTTACTGCATATATCGACGATTTGGAGCATTTAGAACACTTTTAAGAAAACCTGATTTTTTAGCTAAAATTCATTGATTTTCAAACTTTTTATCAGAATTACCGATTGAATTGAAATTTTCGAGCATTTACAACATTTTAAGGTATATTTCATATTTTTCAAAAAGCCCGTCAAACTTCGATGAAATTCAGAAATAATTTTGAATATTTCAGATATTTTTTAAAAATACCTGAAGCATTAAAAAATTCGAAAAATATGGGAAAATGATGGAAGTTTTACTGCATATTTCGACGATTTGAAGCATTTAGAACACTTTTCAGCAAACCTGATTTTTCAGCTAAAATTCATGGATTTTCAAACTTTTTTATCAGAATTACTGATGGAATTGAAACATTCGAGAATTTTCTAAAGTTTAAAGTATATTACATATTTTTCAAAATGCCCATAAAATTTCAATGAAATTCAAAAATAATTTTGAATATTTCATATATTTTTTAAAAAATACTTAAGCATTGAAAAAATCGAAAATAAAAATAGGCAAAATGATGTTTTACTACATATTTCGACGATTTGGAACATTTAGAACACTTTCAAGACAAACCTGATTTTTTTAGCTAAAATTCATTGATTTTCAACCTTTTTTATCAGAAATGCTGATGGAATTGAATTTTATCCCGAAAGTAACTTAAATATGACATTTTAGTGGTATTGTGCCGATACATATTTCAAGTGTGAAAATCCATGCATTTTCGGGAAAAAGTAAGGTTTGTTTGAAAAGTTTTCTAAATGCTGCAAATCATCGGAAAATGAAGTAAAACATCATTTTACAATATTTTTCGATTTTCTCAATGCTTCAGGTATTTAAAAAAAAAACATACTGATGGAAATGAAAATTTTCGAGCATTTTTCAACATTATAAAGTATATTACATATTTTTCAAAAAGCCCATGAAATTTCAATGAAATTCAGAAAAAATTTTGAATATTTCATATATTTTTTAAAAATACCTAAAGCATTGAAAAAATCGAAAAATGTCGTAAAATGATGTTTTACTGCATATTTGGACGATTTGGACCATTTAGAACACTTTTCAGACAAACCTGATTTTTTAGCTATAATTCATGGATTTTCAAATTTTTTTTATCTTAAAGTTACTGAAATATGACATTTTAGTGTGGTATTGTGTCAATGCATATTTCAAGTCTGAAAATCCATGAATTTTAGCTAAAAATTAAGGATTGTTTGAAAAGTGTTCTAAATGCTCCAAATCGTCGAACAATGCAGTGAAACATCATTTTACCATATTTTTCGATTTTTTCAATGCTTCAGGTATTTTTAAAAAATACATGCTAAAGGAATTGAAATTTTCGAGCATTTTTCAACATTTTAAAGTATATTATACATTTTCAAAAAAGCCCATAAAATTTCGATGAAATTCAGAAATAATTTTGAACATTTCATATATTTTTTTAAAAATAGCTTAAGCATTGAAAAAATCGAAAAATATGGAAAAATGATATTTAACTGCATATTTCGACGATTTGGAGCATTGAGAACACTTTTCATACAAACCTGATTTTTTAGCTAAAATTCATGGATTTTCAACCTTTTTATCGAAATTACTGATTGAATTGAATTTTAAGCTGAAAGTAACTTAAATATGACATTTTAGTGTAGTTTTGTGACAATACATATTTCAAGTGTGAAAATCCATGTATTTTAGCGAAAAAGTAAGGTTTGTTTGAAAAGTGTTCTAAATGCTGAAAATCGTCGAAATATGATATAAAATATCATTTTACCATATTTCTCGATTTTTTCAATCCTTCAGGTATTTTTAAAAAAAAAAACATACAAATGGAATTGAAATTTTCGAGCGTTTTTCAACATTTTAAAGAATATTACATATTTTTTATAAAACCCGTCAGAAATACTGATGTAATTTAATTTTTTGCTGAAAGTAACTTAAATTTGACATTTAAGTGGTATTATGACGATACATATTTCAAGTGTGAAAATCCATGTATTTTAGCTAAAAATTAAGGTTTGTTTGAAAATGTTCTAAATGGTCCAAATCGTGGAAATTTGCAGTGAAACATCATTTTGCCATTTTTTTCCATTTTTTCAATGCTTCAGGTATTTTTATAAGATACATGCAAATGGAATTGAAATTTTCGAGCATTTTTCAACATTTTAAAGTATATTACATATTTTTCAAAAAGCCCATAAAATTTCGATGAAATTCAGGAATAATTTTGAACATTTCATATATTTTTTAAAAATAGCTTAAGCATTGAAAAAATCGAGAAATATGGAAAAATGATATTTTACTGCACATTTCGACGGATTTGCATTTAGAACACTTTTCAGACAAACTTGATATTTTAGCTAAAATTCATGGATTTTCAAACTTTTTTATCAGAATTAAATATGACATTTTAGTGTAGTATTGTGTCAATTCATATTTCAAGTGTGAAAATCCATGTATTTTAGCTAAAATACATGGTTTGCTTGAAAAGTGTTCTAAATGCTATAAATCTTCGAAATATGCAATAAAACATGATTTTACTATATTTTTCGATTTTTCATTGCTTCAGGTATTTTTAAAAAAGACATACTGATGGAATTAAAATTTTCGAGCATTTTTTCAACATTTTAAAGTATATTATTACATTTTTCAAAAAGCTCATAAAATTTCGATGAAATTCGGAAATAATCTTGAATATTTCATATATTTTTTAAAAATACATGAAACATTGAAAAAATCAAAAACTATGGTAAATTGATATTTAAATGCATATTTCGACGATTTGGAGCTTTTAGAACACTTTTCAGACAAACCTGATTTTTAGCTAAATTTCATGGATTTTCAACCTTTTTTTATTAGAAATACTGATGGAACTCAATTTTATGCTGAAAGTAACTTAAATATGACATTATAGTGGCATTTTGCCAATACATATTTCAAGTGTGAAAATCCATGCATTTCAGGGAAAAAGTAAGGTTTGTTTGAAAAGTGTTCTAAATGCTGCAAATTGTCGATATATTTTTCGATTTTTTCAATGCCTCAGGTGTTTTTCAAAAAACCCATGAAATTTCGATGAAATTCAGAAATTATTCTGAATATTTCATATATTTTTTTAAAAATACATGATGCACTAAAAAAATTGAAAAATATGGTAAAATGATGTTTTACTGCATATTTCGATAAAATGGAGCATTTAGAACACTTTTAAGAAAACCTGATTTTTTAGCTAAAATTCATTGATTTTCAAACATTTTGATCATTTTAAGGAATATTACATATTTTTCAAAAAGCCCATCATACTTTGATGAAATTCAGAAATAATTTTGAATATTTCAGGTATTTTTTAAAAATACCTGAAGCATTAAGAAATTCGAGAAATAAGGGAAAATGATGATTTACTGCATATTTCGACGATTCAGAGCATTTAGAACACTTTTCAGCAAACTTGATTTTTCAGCTAAAATTCATGGATTTTCAAACTTTTTTATCAGAATTACTGATGGAATTGAAATATTCGAGAATTTTCAAAAGTTTAAAGTATATTACATATTTTTCAAAATGCCCATAAAATTTCGATGAAATTCAAAAATAATTTTAAATATTTCATATATGTTTTAAAAATACCTTAAGCATTGAAAAAATCGAAAAATATGGCAAAATGATGTTTTACTACATATTTCGACGATTTGGAACATTTAGAACACTTTTGAGACAAACCTGATTTTTTAGCTAAAATTCATGGATTTTCAACCTTTTTTATCAGAAATGCTGATGGAATTGAATTTTATCCCGAAAGTAACTTAAATATGACATTTTAGTGGTATTGTGCCGAAATTTTCGAACGTTTTTCAATATTTTAAATTGTATTACATATTTTTCAAAAAGCCCATCAAATTTCGATGAAATTCATAACTAATTTATAATATTTCATATATTTTTAAAAATACCTGAAGCATTGAAAAAAAATAAAAAAATATGGTAAAATGATGTTTTACTGCATATTTCGACGATTTGGAGCATTTAGAACACTTATGAGACAAACCTGATTTTTTAGCAGAATTACTGATGGATTTGAAGTTTATGCTGAAAGTAACTTAAATATGACATTTTAGTGCAGTATTGTGTCAATACATATTTCAAGTGTGAAAATCCATGATTTTTAGCTAAAAAATCAGGTTTGTCTGAAAACTGTTCTAAATGCCCTAAATCGTTGAAATGTGCAGTATAACATAATTTTCCATATTTTTCGATTTTTTTAATGCTTCATGTATTTTTAAAAAATATGTGCTAATGAAATTGAAATTTTCGAGCATTTTTCAACTTTTTAAAGTATATTACATATTTTTCAAAAAGTCTTTAAAATTTTGATGAAATTCAGAAATAATTTAGAATCTTTCATATATTTTTTTAAAAATACCTGAAGCTTTGAAAAAATCGAAAAATATGGTAAAATGATGTTTTAGTGCATATTTCGGCGATTTGTAGCAATTAACCCTTTGAGGGTCGACAGGCCCTCTCCGAAACTCGTTCTCAGGGTCGGCCAAATTTCAAAAAAAAAAAATTATTTTTTCTTATGAAAAAATAGAGTTTTTTTTCTAAACATTATAGGATAAAAAAAAAAATTACCATCAATACTTACGGAGATATGGATGCATGAAGTTTGCAGAAAATGAGCCGCGTATGGCAACAGCGGCGACTGCCGCTCACCCGGTAAACTTTAGTTTACTTGTATTTGAAGGTTTGTTGTTTTTTTCACTATTTTATTTTTTCACATAACTTATGTGGCCTGTGAGACCAAAGTAAGGTGCAATGTACATATATACACTCGTTGTATACAACACAATAAGCACACAAACATAATTATCAATATATTGTTTACAAAACTTGTTTACAAAAACAAACAATACAAAACATTGTTTATTATTATTGTTCTATAATATATATACCAATATACAGTCACTGAACATATTCCTATTAGTTCTGCAGCTTGTGGAACTCTGAAACATGGTGTCATACACAATGGTGTTTTATCTTTCTCCCTCATTCTATCTCTTTCAATCTGTCTCTCTCTTTCTATCTGTCTATCTATCTCTGTCTCACAGGTACACATAAATACAAGTATACATAGTATAAATTACCTAGGATAACCCAAGAAATCCAGACAAAGTGCTATACTCTGCTTGAAGATGTGAGTAAAAATGATGGCACAGTCTTGTGGCTCTCTGAGACAGAGAGCTAGACGGATAGACAGATAGATAGGGAGCTTGACAGACAGACAAATAGACAGACAGAAATGTTAGTGTACCAGTACCAGTGTACTAGTGTTCCACCCTCCTCCTCCTCTTCTTCCTCTTCCTCCTCTTCCCCCTACTCTTCCTCATACTCTTCCTCTTCCTCCTCTTCCTCTTCCTCCTACTCTTCCTCTTCCTCCTCCTCCTCTTCCTCCTCCTCCTCTTCTTCCTCTTCCTCCTACTCTTCCTCCTCCTCCTCTTCTTCCTCTTCCTCCTCTTCCCCCTAATCTTCCTCGTACTATTCCTCTTCCTCCTCCTCTTCCTCTTATTCCTCTTCCTTCTCCTCCTCTTCCTCCTCCTCCTCTTCCTCCTCCTCCTCTTCTTCCTCTTCCCCCTACTCCTTCTCCTCCTTGTCCATAGTGTAAATTACAAGGAGTCCGCAGCTGTCAAAGTGACATATTAGCTCATTACTCTTTCCCCCTCGGCCTGTCAAAACAATGGGGTCGGATGCTGCTTCCCCTCCTCCATTCTATCTAATTATCTTTCTCCCTCATTCTATCTGTCTGTCTATCTCTGTCTCACAGGTACACATAAATACAAGAATACATGGTATAAATTACCTAGGATAACCCAAGAAACCCAGACAAAGTGCTATACTCTGCTTGAAGATGTGAGTAAAAGTGATGACGCAGTCTTGTGGCTCTCTGAGACAGAGAGCTAGATGGATAGACAGGGAGCTTGACAGACAGGCAAATAGACAGACAGAAATGTTAGTATACCAGCAAAAACAAAGGGAGGGCGATGTTCATCTCATCTTTTGGCATCAGCTCTACCCTCATTTACCCTCATCAAACATCAGCACTTATCAGATGTTATCTCCCCTTATCTTGTTACTGTCATGGGTGAACATTTATTATTACATATTATTATTATTACCTATTATTATTATTATGTATTATTATTATTATTATTATTATTATTATTATTATTATTATTATTATTATTATGTATTATTATTATTATGTATTATTATTATGTATTATTGTTTTCATTACGTATTCTTCTTCTTCCTCCTCCTCCTCTTCCTCCTCCTCCTCTTCTTCCTCCTCCTCCTCCTCCTCTTCTTCTTCCTCCTCCTCCTCCTCCTCTGCCTTCTCCTCCTCTTGCCTCCTCCTCCTCTTGCCTCCTCCTCCTCTTGCCTCCTCCTCCTCTGCCTCCTCCTCCTCCTCCTCCTCCATTCTTGGAACAAGTTTGAAGATCTTGTAGTTCATAATCACTATCATTATCATCACCAATGCTCACATCTGAGTCTGGGATTTTGGGAAATAGGAGTTTCCTCTTTGATTCTGGTACAACTGAACGACGGCCCAGCACCAGAGGTGGAAGGCTGTGGGTTGTCTGGGTTTTCCTCACTATTACCCATATTATGGTCATTAGTTTCGGTCAAAACCTCACCAGAACCTTGAAACTCATCTTCACTGTCACTTCCATCTGTATTAGAACTGTCACTGGGGAACAAAAGTGTCCCAATTCGCCGAGGAGTGAGGAACTTCTTACCACAGGGCACGGTGGAAATTGTGTACTATGATGGCATTCCCACAATGCACCACTGGGTCCCAGATTTTTTTCCTACTGCGCACACCCACCACACAGACCCATTCTCTCACATCTAGGCTTATCAGCCTTTTCCTGTGAGATTTGAGGCCGCTAGAATTTATGCGTACTAGTACGACAAAAACCCCTACGCGTAAGACGTACTAGTACGACGAAAACCCTCAAAGGGTTAATATACTGATGGAATTGAAATTTTCGAGTATTTTTCAACATTGTAAAGTATATTACATATTTTTCAAAAAGCCAATAAAATTTCGATGAAATTCAGAAATAATTTTGAATATTTCATAATTTTTTAAAAATAAGCAAGCATTGAAAAAATCAGAAATATGGAAAAAATGATATTTTACTGCACATTTCGACGATTTGGAGCATTTAGAACACTTTCAGACAAACTTGATATTTTAGCTAAAATTCATGGATTTTCAAACTTTTTTATCAGAATTAAATATGACATTTTAGTGTAGTATTGTGTCAATTCATATTTCAAGTGTGAAAATCCATGTATTTTAGCTAAAATACATGGTTTTGTGAAAGTGTTCTAAATGCTATAAATCTTCGAAATATGCAATAAAACATGATTTTACTATATTTTCGATTTTTTCATTGCTTCAGTTATTTTTAAAAGACATACTGATGGAATTAAAATTTTAGAGCATTTTTCAACATTTTAAAGTATATTACACATTTTTCAAAAGCTCATAAAATTTCGATGAAATTCGGAAATAATCTTGAATATTTCATATATTTTTTAAAAATACATGAAACATTGAAAAAATCAAAAACTATGGTAAATTGATATTTAAATGCATATTTCGACGATTTGGAGCTTTTAGAACACTTTTCAGACAAACCTGATTTTTTAGCTAAATTTCATGGATTTTCAACCTTTTTTTATTAGAAATACTGATGGAACTCAATTTTATGCTGAAAGTAACTTAAATATGACATTATAGTGGCATTTTGCCAATACATATTTCAAGTGTGAAAATCCATGCATTTCAGGGAAAAAGTAAGGTTTGTTTGAAAAGTGTTCTAAATGCTGCAAATTGTCGATATATTTTTCGATTTTTTCAATGCCTCAGGTGTTTTTCAAAAAACCCATGAAATTTCGATGAAATTCAGAAATTATTCTGAATATTTCATATATTTTTTTAAAAATACATGATGCACTAAAAAAATTGAAAAATATGGTAAAATGATGTTTTACTGCATATTTCGATAAAATGGAGCATTTAGAACACTTTTAAGAAAACCTGATTTTTTAGCTAAAATTCATTGATTTTCAAACATTTTGATCATTTTAAGGAATATTACATATTTTTCAAAAAGCCCATCATACTTTGATGAAATTCAGAAATAATTTTGAATATTTCAGGTATTTTTAAAAATACCTGAAGCATTAAGAAATTCGAGAAATAAGGAAAATGATGATTTACTGCATATTTCTTTCGACGATTCAGACATTTAGAACACTTTTCAGCAAACTTGATTTTTCAGCTAAAATTCATGGATTTTCAAACTTTTTTATCAAAGTTACTGATGGAATTGAAATATTCGAGAATTTTCAAAAGTTTAAAGTATATTACATATTTTTCAAAAATGCCCATAAAATTTCGATGAAATTCAAAAAATAATTTTAAATATTTCATATATGTTTTAAAAAATACCTTAAGCATTGAAAAAAATCAGAAAAATATGGCAAAATGATGTTTTACTACATATTTCGACGATTTGGAACATTTAGAACACTTTTGAGACAAACCTGATTTTTAGCTAAAATTCATGGATTTTCAACCTTTTTTATCAGAAATGCTGATGGAATTGAATTTTATCCCGAAAGTAACTTAAATATGACCTTTTAGTGGTATTGTGCCGATACATATTTCAAGTGTGAAAATCCATGCATTTTCGGGAAAAAATAAAGTTTGTTTAAAGAAGTTTTCTAAATGCTGCAAATCGTCGGAAAATGAAGTAAAACATCATTTGACAATATTTTTCGATTTTCTCAATGCTTCAGGAATATTTAAAAAAAAAAAAAACATACTGATGGAAATGAAAATTTTCGAGCATTTTTCAACATTATAAAGTATATTACATATTTTTCAAAAAGCCCATGAAATTTCAATGAAATTCAGAAAAAATTTTGAATATTTCATATTTTTTAAAAATACCAAAAGCATTGAAAAAATCGAAAAATATCGTAAAATGGTGTTTTACTGCATATTTCGACGATTTTGACCATTTAGAACACTTTTCAGACAAACCTGATTTTTTAGCTAAAATTCATGGATTTTCAAACTTTTTTATCAGAATTACTGATGGAATTGAATTTTATGCTGAAAGTAACTTAAATAAATGACATTTTAGTGTAGTATTGTGTCAATGCATATTTCAAGTCTGAAAATCCATGAATTTTAGCTAAAAATTGAAGTTTGTTTGAAAAGTGTTCTAAATGCTCCAAATCGTCGAACAATGCAGTGAAACATCATTTTACCATATTTTCGATTTTTTCAATGCTTCAGGAATATTTTTAAAAAATACATGCTAAAGGAATTGAAATTTTCGAGCATTTTTCAACATTTTAAAGTATATTATACATTTTTCAAAAAGCCCATAAAATTTCGATGAAATTCAGAAATAATTTTGAACATTTCATATATTTTTTAAAAATAAGCTTAAGCATTGAAAAAATCGAAAAATATGGAAAAATGATATTTAACTGCATATTTCGACGATTTGGAGCATTGAGAACACTTTTCATACAAACCTGATTTTTAGCTAAAATTCATGGATTTTCAACCTTTTTTATCAGAAATTACTGATTGAATTGAATTTTAAGCTGAAAGTAACTTAAATATGACATTTTAGTGTAGTTTTGTGACAATACATATTTCAAGTGTGAAAATCCATGTATTTTAGCGAGAAAGTAAGGTTTGTTTGAAAAGTGTTCTAAATGCTGAAAATCGTCGAAATATGTAGTAAATATCATTTTACCATATTTTCGATTTTTCAATCTCAGGTATTTTTAAAAAAAAAAAAAACAAAAAAAAATACAAATGGAATTGAAATTTTCGAGCGTTTTTCAACATTTTAAAAGAATATTACATATTTTTTATAAAACCCATCAGAAATACTGATGGAATTTAATTTTTGCTGAAAGTAACTTAAATATGACATTTTAGTGGTATTATGACGATACATATTTCAAGTGTGAAAATCCATGTATTTTAGCTAAAATTAAGGTTTGTTTGAAAATGTTCTAAATGGTCCAAATCGTGAAATGTGCAGTGAAACATCATTTTGCCATTTTTTCCATTTTTTCAATGCTTCAGGTATTTTTAAAAGATACATGCAAATGGAATTGAAATTATCGAGCATTTTCAACATTTTAAAGTATATTACATATTTTTCAAAAAAGCCCATAAAATTTCGATGAAATTCAGGAATAATTTTGAACATTTCATATATTTTTTTAAAAATAGCTTAAGCATTGAAAAAAATCGAAAAATAAGGAAAAATGATATTTTACTGCACATTTCGACGATTTGGAGCATTTAGAACACTTTTCAGACAAACTTGATATTTTAGCTAAAATTCATGGATTTTCAAACTTTTTTATCAGAATTAAATATGACATTTTAGTGTAGTATTGTGTCAATTCATATTTCAAGTGTGAAAATCCATGTATTTTAGCTAAAATACATGGTTTGCTTGAAAAGTGTTCTAAATGCTATAAATCTTCGAAATATGCAATAAAACATGATTTTACTATATTTTTCGATTTTTTCATTGCTTCAGTTATTTTTAAAAAAGACATACTGATGGAATTAAAATTTTCGAGCATTTTTCAACATTTTAAAGTATATTACACATTTTTCAAAAAGCTCATAAAATTTCGATGAAATTCGGAAATAATCTTGAATATTTCATATATTTTTTAAAAATACATGAAACATTGAAAAAATCAAAAACTATTGTAAAATGATATTTAAGTGCATATTTCGACGATTTGGAGCTTTTAGAACACTTTTCAGACAAACCTGATTTTTTAGCTAAATTTCATGGATTTTCAACCTTTTTTTATCAGAAATACTGATGGAACTGAATTTTATGCTGAAAGTAACTTAAATATGACATTATAGTGGCATTTTGCCAATACATATTTCAAGTGTGAAAATCCATGCATTTCAGGGAAAAAGTAAGGTTTGTTTGAAAAGTGTTCTAAATGCTGCAAATCGTCGATATATTTTTCGATTTTTTCAATGCCTCAGGTGTTTTTCAAAAAACCCATGAAATTTCGATGAAATTCAGAAATTATTCTGAATATTTCATATATTTTTTTAAAAATACATGATGCACTAAAAAAATTGAAAAATATGGTAAAATGATGTTTTACTGCATATTTTGATAATATGGAGCATTTAGAACACTTTTAAGAAAACCTGATTTTTTAGCTAAAATTCATTGATTTTCAAACATTTTGATCATTTTAAGGAATATTACATATTTTTCAAAAAGCCCATCATACTTTGATGAAATTCAGAAATAATTTTGAATATTTCAGGTATTTTTTAAAAATACCTGAAGCATTAAAAAATTCGAGAAATATGGGAAAATGATGATTTACTGCATATTTCGACGATTCAGAGCATTTAGAACACTTTTCAGCAAACTTGATTTTTCAGCTAAAATTCATGGATTTTCAAACTTTTTTATCAGAATTACTGATGGAATTGAAATATTCGAGAATTTTCAAAAGTTTAAAGTATATTACATATTTTTCAAAATGCCCATAAAATTTCGATGAAATTCAAAAATAATTTTAAATATTTCATATATTTTTTAAAAGTACCTTAAGCATTGAAAAAAATCGAAAAATATGTTAAAATGATGTTTTACTGCATATTTTGACAATTTGGAGCATTTAGAACACTTTTAAGGAAACCTGATTTTTTAGCTAAAATTCATTGATTATCAAACTTTTTATCAGAATTACCGATTGAATTGAAATTTTCGAGCATTTTCAACATTTTAAGGTATATTTCATGTTTTTCAAAAAGCCCGTCAAACTTCGATGAAATTCAGAAATAATTTTGAATATTTCAGATATTTTTTAAAAATACCTGAAGCATTAAAAAATTCGAAAAATATGGGAAAATGATTGATGTTTTACTGCTTATTTCGACGATTTAAAGCATTTAGAACACTTTTCAGCAAACCTGATTTTTCAGCTAAAATTCATGGATTTTCAAACTTTTTTATCAGAATTACTGATAGAATTGAAACATTCGAGAATTTTCTAAAGTTTAAAGTATATTACATATTTTTCAAAATGCCCATAAAATTTCGATGAAATTCAAAAATAATTTTGAATATTTCATATATTTTTTAAAAATGCATTAAGCATTGAAAAAATCGAAAAATATGGCAAAATGATGTTTTACTACATATTTCGACGATTTGGAACATTTAGAACACTTTTCAGACAAACCTGATTTTTTAGCTAAAATTCATGGATTTTCAAACTTTTTTATCAGAATTACTGATTGAATTGAAATTTTCGAGCATTTTCAACATTTTAAGGAATATTACATATTTTTCAAAAAGCCCATCAAACTTCGATGAAATTCAGAAATAATTTTGAATATTTCAGGTATTTTTTAAAAATACCTGAAGCATTAAAAAATTCGAGAAATATGGGAAAATGATGATTTACTGCATATTTCCACGATTCGGAGAATTTAGAACACTTTTCAGCAAACTTGATTTTTCAGCTAAAACTCATGGATTTTCAAACTTTTTTATCAGAATTACTGATGGAAATGAAATATTCGAGCATTTTCAAAAGTTTGAAGTATATTACATATTTTTCAAAATGCCCATCAAATATCGATGAAATTCAAAAATAATTTTAAATATTTGAAATATTTTTTAAAAATACCTGAAGCATTAAAAAAATCGAAAAATATGGGAAAATGATTGATGTTTTACTGCATATTTCGACGATTTGGAGCATTTAGAACACTTTTCAGCAAACCTGATTTTTCAGCTAGAATTCATGGATTTTCAAACTTTTTTATCAGAATTACTGATGGAATTGAAACATTCGAGAATTTTCTAAAGTTTAAAGAATATTACATATTTTTCAAAATGCCCATAAAATTTCGATGAAATTCAAAAATAATTTTGAATATTTCATATATTTTTTAAAAATGCCTTAAGCATTGAAAAAATCGAAAAATATGGCAAAATGATGTTTTACTACATATTTCGACGATTTGGAACATTTAGAACACTTTTCAGACAAACCTGATTTTTTAGCTAAAATTCATGGATTTTCAAACTTTTTTATCAGAATTACTGATTGAATTGAAATTTTCGAGCATTTTCAACATTTTAAGGAATATTACATATTTTTCAAAAAGCCCATCAAACTTCGATGAAATTCAGAAATAATTTTGAATATTTCAGGTATTTTTTAAAAATACCTGAAGCATTAAAAAATTCGAGAAATATGGGAAAATGATGATTTACTGCATATTTCCACGATTCGGAGAATTTAGAACACTTTTCAGCAAACTTGATTTTTCAGCTAAAACTCATGGATTTTCAAACTTTTTTATCAGAATTACTGATGGAAATGAAATATTCGAGAATTTTCAAAAGTTTGAAGTATATTACATATTTTTCAAAATGCCCATCAAATTTCGATGAAATTCAAAAATAATTTTAAATATTTCAAATATTTTTTAAAAATACCTGAAGCATTAAAAAAATCGAAAAATATGGGAAAATGATGGATGTTTTACTGCATATTTCGACGATTTGGAGCATTTAGAACACTTTTCAGCAAACCTGATTTTTCAGCTAGAATTCATGGATTTTCAAACTTTTTTATCAGAATTACTGATGGAATTGAAACATTTGAGAATTTTCAAAAGTTTAAAGAATATTACATATTTTTCAAAATGCCCATAAAATTTCGATGAAATTCAAAAATAATTTTGAATATTTCATATATTTTTTAAAAATACCGTATGCATTGAAAAAATCGAAAAATATGGTAAAATGATGTTTTACTGCATATTTCGACGATTTGGAACATTTAGAACACTTTTCAGACAAACCTGATTTTTTAGGTGAAATTCGTGGATTTTCAACCTTTTTTATCAGAAATGCTGATGGAATTGAATTTTATCCCGAAAGTAACTTAAATATTACATTTCAGTGGTATTGTGCCGATACATATTTCAAGTGTGAAAATCCATGCATTTTCGGGAAAAAGTAAGGTTTGTTTGAAAAGTGTTCTAAATGCTGCAAATCGTCGAAAAATGAAGTAAAACATCATTTTACCATATTTTTCGATTTTTTCAGGTCTTCAGGTATTTAAAAAAAAAACATATGCATGGAATTGAAATTTTCGAGCGTTTTTCAACATTGTAAAGAATATTACATATTTTTCAAAAAACCCATAAAATTTCAATGAAATTCAGAAACGATTTTGAATATTTCATATCTTTTTTTAAAAGACCTGAAGAATTAAAAAATTCGAAAAATATGGTAAAATGATGTTTTACTGCATATTTCGACGATTTGGAGCATTTAGAACACTTTTCAGCAAACCTGATTTTTTAGCTAAAATTCGAACTTTTTTATCAGAATTACCGATGGAATTGAAATTTTCGAAAATTTTCAACATTTTGAAGTATATTACATATTTTTCAAAAAGCCCATAAAATTTCGATGAAATTCAGAAATAATTTTGAAGATTTCATATATTTTTTAAAAATACATGAAGCATTGAGAAAATCGAGAAATATTTTAAAATGATGTTTTAATGGATATTTCGTCGATTTGGAGCATTTAGAACACTTTTCAGCAAACCTGATTTTTTCCCTAAAATTCATGGATTTTCAAACTTTTTTATCAGAATTACTGATGGAATTGAATTTTAAGCTGTGAGTAACTTAAATATGACATTTTAATGTCGTTTTGTGCCAATACATATTTCAAGTGTGAAAATCCACGTATTTTAGCTAAAAATTAAGGTTTGTTTGAAAAGTGTTCTAAATGCTTCAAATTGTCGAAAAATGCACTTAAACATCATTTTACCATATTTTTCGATTTTTTCAATGCTTCAGGTATTTTTAAATACATGCTAATGGAATTGAAATTTTCAAGCATTTTTCAACATTTTAAAGTATATTACATATTTTTCAAAAAGCCCATAAAGTTAAATGACACTCAGAAATAATTTTGAATATTTCATATATATTTTTTAAAAATACATGAAGCATTGAAAAAATAGAAAAATATGGTAAAATGATGTTTTACTGCATATTTCGACGATTTGGAACATTTAGAACACTTTTCAGACAAACCTGATTTTTTAGCTAAAATTCATGGATTTTCAAACTTTTTTATCAGAATTACTGATAGAATTGAATTTTATGCTGAAAGTAACTTAAATATGACATTTAAAAAAAATCATATGAATGGAATTGAAATTTTCGAGCGTTTTTCAACATTTTAAAGAATATTACATATTTTTAAAAAAATCCATAAAATTTCAATGAAATTCAGAAATGATTTTGAATATTTCATATATTTTTTAAAAATACCTGAAGAATTAAAAAATTCGAGAAATATGGTAAAATGATGTTTTACTGCATATTTCCACGATATGGAGCATTTAGAACACTTTTCAGCAAAATTGATTTTTTAGCTAAAATTCATGGATTTTCGAACCTTTTTATCAGAATTACCGATGGAATTGAAATTTTCCGGAATTTTCAACATTTTAAAGTATATTACATATTTTTGAAAAAGCCCATAAAATTTCGACGAAATTCAGAAATAATGTTGAATATTTCATATATTTTTTAAAAATACATGAAGCATTGAGAAAATCGAGAAATATTTTAAAATGATGTTTTAATGGATATTTCGTCGATTTGGAGCATTTAGAACACTTTTCAGCAAACCTGATTTTTTCGCTAAAATTCATGGATTTTAAAACCTTTTTTATCAGAATTACTGATGTAATTGAATTTTATGCTTAAAGTAACTTAAATGAGACATTTTAGTGTGGTATTGTGTCAATGCAATGTCAGCTGAATCATGGTATTTTCAGCTACAAGGATTGTGAAAAGTGTCTATGCTTTTTCATTTTTTTCGTTTGATGCAAGACATCATTTACATTTATTTCTTTTTCTTTTGATTTTTTATCTTCAGTTTAAACCTTTTACATTATTGAATTGAAATTTTTGATTTTCGAAAAGTCAAACAAATTAAGAATTTTAATACAAAAATATTCATTAAAAACATATTTCGATGATTCAGATTTTATTTTTGATATTTCATAATTCTATTAACTTTGAAATCATAAATTCGATTATTGCAAAGATGATGCTTTACTGCATTATTTTTTCGAAATTTTATGAGATTTAAGAAACTTTTCAGGCAAACTTTGGATATCAAGAAAAATTCATGGATATTTCAAGTTTCTGAAAATTTTTCCATTTTTTGTATTTTAGGCTAAAAATTAGAGGTTGCTTGAAAAGTTTGTTCTTTTTAAAATGCTCCAAAATTTCGTTTTGAAATTCCAAACAGTGAAAAACATCATTTACATATTTACTTTTCGAAATTTTTTTATTTTTTCTTCAGGTTTTTTTACTTTACATATGGAAATTGAGTTTTATAAATTTTCAAGCGTTTTTCCAACAAAAATTTAAAGAAATAATATACATATTTTCCTATACCTATATTTTGATGAAATTCAGAAATAATTTTGAAATTTATTTTTCTTATATTTTTCCCTTAAAAATACCTTTTGATCATTAAAAAAATCGAAAAATTTTATTGGTTTGAAATGATTTGTTTTACTTTGCAAATATTTTTTTATATCGGACGAATTTGGAGCATTTAGAAAACTTTTCAGCACCTTTGAATATTTCAGAAAAAATCATGGATTTTCCAAACTTTTTATCAGAATTTCTGATAAATTGAAACATTTTTCGAGAAAATTTTCAAAAGTTTAGTATTTTTTAAAAAATTACCATTAAAAAATTTTCATGCACATTTCTTAGTTTTCAAATGATTTTTTCTTAAAAATATTTTGAATTTTTTATTTCATAATTAAATTTTTAAAAATACATGAAGCATTGAGAAAATCGAGAAATATTTTAAAATGATGTTTTAATGGATATTTCGTCGATTTGGAGCATTTAGAACACTTTTCAGCAAACCTGATTTTTTCGCTAAAATTCATGGTTTTTCAAACTTTTTTATCAGAATTACTGATGGAATTGAATTTTAAGCTGAAAGTAACTTAAATATGACATTTTAATGTCGTTTTGTGCCAATACATATTTGAAGAGTGAAAATCCACGTATTTTAGCTAAAAATTAAGGTTTGTTTAAAAAGTGTTCTAAATGCTCCAAATTGTCGAAAAATGCACTTGAACAACATTTTACCATATTTTTCGATTTTATCAATGCTTCAGGTATTTTTAAAAAATACATGCTAATGGAATTGAAATTTTCAAGCATTTTTCAACATTTTAAAGTATATTACATATTTTTCAAAAAGCCCATAAAGTTAAATGACATTCAGAAATAATTTTGAATATTTCATATATGTTTTTTAAAAATACATGAAGCATTGAAAAAATAGAAAAATATGGTAAAATGATGTTTTACTGCATATTTCGACGATTTGGAACATTTAGAACACTTTTCAGACAAAACTGATTTTTTAGCTAAAATTCATGGATTTTCAAACTTTTTTATCAGAATTACTGATGGAATTGAATTTTAAGCTGAAAGTAACTTAAATACGACATTTTAATGTCGTTTTGTGCCAATACATATTTCAAGTGTGAAAATCCATGTATTTTAGTGAAAAAGTAAGGTTTGTTTGAAAAGTGTTCTAAATGCTGCAAATCGTCGAAATATGCAGTAAAACATCATTTTACCATGTTTTTCGATTTTTTCAATTCTTCAGGTATTTTTTAAAAAAAAGCATATGGATGGAATTGAAATTTTCGAGCGTTTTTCAACATTTTAAAGAATATTACATATTTTTCAAGAAATCCATAAAATTTCAATAAAATTCAGAAATGATTTTGAATATTTCATATATTTTTTTAAAAATACCTGAAGAATTAAAAAATTCGAAAAATATGGTAAAATGATGTTTTACTGCATTTTTCAGCAAAATTGATTTTTTAGCTAAAATTCATGGATTTTCGAACCTTTTTATCAGAATTACCGATGGAATTGAAATTTTCGGGAATTTTCAACATTTTAAAGTATATTACATATTTTTCAAAAAGCCCATAAAATTTCGACAAAATTCAGAAATAATGTTGAATATTTCATATATTTTTTAAAAATACATGAAGCCTTGAGAAAATCGAGAAATATTTTTAAATGATGTTTTAATGGATATTTCGTCGATTTGGAGCATAAAGAACACTTTTCAGCAAACCTGATTTTTTCGCTAAAATTCATTGATTTTAAAACTTTTTTTAACAGAATTACTGATGTAGTTGAATTTTATGCTTAAAGTAACTTAAATGAGACATTTTAGTGCGGTATTGTGTCAATGCATATTTCAAGTCTGAAAATCCATGTATTTTAGCTAAAAATTAAGGATTGTTGAAAAGTGTCCTAAATGCTCCAAATCGTAGAAATTTGCAGTGAAACATCATTTTACCATATTTTTCGATTTTTTAAATTCTTCAGGTACTTTTAAAAAAAAAACATACGGATAGAATTGAAATTTTCGAGCGTTTTTCAACATTTTAAAGAATATTACATATTTTTCATAAAACCCATAAAATTTCGATGAAATTCAGAAATAATTTTGAATATTTCATATTTTTCTTAAAAATACCTGCAGCATTAAAAAATTCGAAAATATGGTGAAATGATGTTTTACTGCATATTTCGACGATCAGAAATACTGATGGAATTGAATTTTATGCTGAAAATAACTTAAATATGACATTTTAGTGGTATTTTGCAGATACATATTTCAAGTGTGAAAATCCATGCATTTTAGGGAAAAAGTAAGGTTTGTTTGAAAAGTGTTCTAATTGCTGCAAATCGTCGATATATGCAGTAAAACATCATTTTACCACATTTTTTTATTTTTTCAATGCTTCATTTATTTTTCAAAAACCCATAAAATTTCGGTGAAATTCAGAAATAATTCTGAATATTTCATATATTTTTTAAAAATACGTGAAGCACTAAAAAATTTGAAAAATATGGTAAAATGATGTTTTACTGCATATTTCGACGATTTGGACATTTAAAGAACTTTACTTTAAGAAAAACCTGATTTTTAGCTAAAATTCATTGATTTTCAAACTTTTTTATCAGAATTACTGATTGAATTGAAATTTTCGAGCATTTTCAACATTTTAAGGAATATTACATATTTTTCAAAAAGCCCATCAAACTTCGATGAAATTCAAAAATAATTTTGAATATTTCAGGTATTTCTTAAAAATACATTAAGCATTGATAAATTCTAAAAATATGGGAAAATGATGATTTACTGCATATCTCGACGATTCGGAGAATTTAGAACACTTTTCAGCAGACTTGATTTTTCAGCTAACATTCATGGATTTTCAAACTTTTTTATCAGAATTACTGATGGAATTGAAATATTCGAGAATTTTCAAAAGTTTAAAGTATATTACATATTTTTCAAAATGCCCACAAAATTTCGATGAAATTCAAAAATAATTTTGAATATTTCATATTTTTTTAAAAATACCTTAAGCATTGAAAAAATTGAAAAATATGGTAAAATGATGTTTTACTGCACATTTCAAAGATTTAGAGCATTTAGAACACTTTTAAGAAAACCTGATTTTTTGGCTAAAATTCATTGATTTTCAAACTTTCTATCAGAATTACCGATTGAATTGAAATTTTCGAGCATTTTCAACATTTTAAGGTATATTACATATTTTTCGATGAAATTCAGAAATAATTTTGAATATTTCAGATATTTTTTAAAAATACCTGAAGCATTAAAAAATTCGAAAAATATGGGAAAATGATGGATGTTTTACTGCATATTTTGACGATTTACAGCATTTAGAACACTTTTCAGCAAATCTGATTTTTCAGCTAAAATTCATGGATTTTCAAACTTTTTTATCAGAATTACTGATGAAATTGAAACATTCGAGAATTTTCAAAAGTTTAAAGTATATTATATATTTTTCAAAATGCCCATAAAATTTCGATGAAATTCAAAAATAATTTTGAATATTTCATATATTTTTTAAAAATACCTAAAGCATTGAAAAAATCGAAAAATGTCGTAAAATGATGTTTTACTGCATATTTGGACGATTTGGAGCATTTAGAACACTTTTCAGACAAACCTGATTTTTTAGCTATAATTCATGGATTTTCAAACTTTTTTTTATCAGAATTACTGATGGAATTGAATATTATGCTTAAAGTTACTGAAATATGACATTTTAGTGTAGTATTGTGTCAATGCATATTTCAAGTCTGAAAATCCATGAATTCGAGCTAAAAATTAAAGTTTGTTTGAAAAGTGTTCTAAATGCTCCAAATCGTCGAACAATGCAGTGAAACATCATTTTACCATATGTTTCGATTTTTTTCAATGCTTCAGGTATTTTTAAAAAATACATGCTAATGGAATTGAAATTTTCGAGCATTTTTCAACATTATAAAGTATATTACATATTTTTCAAAAAGCCCATAAAGTTTCGATGACATTCTGAAGTAATTTTGAATATTTCATATATATTTTTTAAAAATACATCAAGCATTGAAAAAATCGAAAAATATAGTAAAATGATGTTTTATTGCATATTTGAACGATTTGGAGCATTTAGAACACTTTTCAGACAAACCTGATTTTTTAGCTAAAATTCCTGGATTTTCAAACTTTTTTATCAGAATTACTGATGTAATTGAATTTTAAGCTGAAAGTAACTTAAATATGACATTTTAATGTCGTTTTGTGCCAATACATATTTCAAGTGTGAAAATCCATCTATTTTAGCGAAAAAGTAAGGTTTGTTTGAAAAGTGTTCTAAATGCTGCAAATCGTCGAAATATGCAGTAAAACATCATTTTACCATATTTTTCGATTTTTTCAGGTCTTCAGGTATTTAAAAAAAAAAAAACATACGGATGGAATTGAAATTTTCGAGCGTTTTTCAACATTGTAAAGAATATTACATATTTTTCAAAAAACCCATAAAATTTCAATGAAATTCAGAAACGATTTTGAATATTTCATATATTTTTTAAAAATACCTGAAGAATTAAAAAATTCAAAAAATATGGTAAAATGATGTTTTACTGCATATTTCGACGATTTGGAGCATTTAGAACACTTTTCAGCAAACCTGATTTTTTAGCTAAAATTCATGGATTTTCGAACTTTTTTATCAGAATTGCCGATGGAATTGAAATTTTCGAGAATTTTCAACATTTTGAAGTATATTACATATTTTTCAAAAAGCCCATAAAATTTCGATGAAATTCAGAAATAATTTTGAATATTTCATATATTTTTTAAAAATACATGAAGCATTGAGAAAATCGAGAAATATTTTAAAATGATGTTTTAATGGATATTTCGTCGATTTGGAGCATTTAGAACACTTTTCAGCAAACCTGATTTTTTCGCTAAAATTCATGGATTTTAAAACTTTTTTTATCAGAATTACTGATGTAATTGAATTTTATGCTTAAAGTAACTTAAATGAGACATTTTAGTGCGGTATTGTGTCAATGCATATTTCAAGTCTGAAAATCCATGTATTTTAGCTAAAAATTAAGGATTGTTGAAAAGTGTCCTAAATGCTCCAAATCGTCGAAGTTTGCAGTGAATCATCATTTTACCATATTTTTCGATTTTTTAAATTCTTCAGGTACTTTTTAAAAAAAAACATATGCATGGAATTGAAATTTTCGAGCGTTTTTCAACATTTTAAAGAATATTACATATTTTTCATAAAACCCATAAAATTTCGATGAAATTCAGAAATAATTTTGAATATTTCATATTTTTCTTAAAAATACCTGAATCATTAAAAAAATCGAAAAATATGGTGAAATGATGTTTTACTGCATATATCGACGATTTGGAGCATTTAGAAAACTTTTCAGCAAACCTGATATTTCAGAAAAAATTCATGGATTTTCAAACTTTTTTATCAGAATTTCTGATAGAATTGAAACATTCGAGAATTTTCAAAAGTTTAAAGTATATTACATATTTTTCAAAATGCCCATTAAATTTCGATGAAATTCAAAAATAATTTTGAATATTTCATATATTTTTTAAAAATACCTTAAGCATTGAAAAAATTGAAAAATATGGTAAAATGATGTTTTTCGGCATATTTTGACGATCGGGAACATATAGAACACTTTTCAGACAAAAATGATATTTTAGCTAAAATTCATGGATTTTCAAACTTTTTTTATCAGAATTACTGACGGAATTAAATTATATGCTGAAAGTAACTTAAATATGACATTTTAGTGGTATTTTGCAGATACTTAAATTTTTGTGTAGTATTGTGTCAATCCATATTCCAAGTGTGAAAATCCATGTATTTTAGCTAAAAATTAAGGTTAGTTTGAAAAGTGTTCTAAATGCTCTAAATCGTCGAAATATGTAGTAAAACATGATTTTTACTATATTTTTCGTTTTTTTTTCAATGCTTCAGGTATTTTAAAAAAAGACATACTGATGGAATTGAAATTTTCGAGCATTTTTCAACATTTAAAAGTATATTACACATTTTTCAAAAAGCCCATAAAATTTCGATGAAATTCGGAAATAATCTTGAATATTTCATATATTTTTTAAAAATACGTGAAACATTGAAAAAATCGGAAAATATGGTAAAATGATATTTAACTGCATATTTCGACGATTTGGAGCATTTAGAACAATTTTCAGACAAACCTGATTTTTTAGCTAAAATTCATGGATTTTCAACCTTTTTTTATCAGAAATACTGATGGAATTGAATTTTATGCTGAAAGTAACTTAAATATGACATTTTAGTGGTATTTTGGAGATACATATTTCAAGTGTGAAAATCCATGCATTTTAGGGAAAAAGTAAGGTTTGTTTGAAAAGTCTTCTAATTGCTGCAAATCGTCGATATATGCAGTAAAACATCATTTTGCCACATTTTTCGATTTTTTCAATGCTTCATTTATTTTTCAAAAAACCCATAAAATTTCGATGAAATTCAGAAATAATTCTGAATATTTCATATATTTTTTAAAAATACGTGAAGCACTAAAAAATTTGCAAAATATAGTAAAATGATGTTTTACTGCATATTTCGACGATTTGGAGCATTTAGAACACTTTTAAGAAAACCTGATTTTTTAGCTAAAATTCATTGATTTTCAAACTTTTTTATCAGAATTACTGATTGAATCGAAATTTTCGAGCATTTTCAACATTTTAAGGAATATTACATATTTTTCAAAAAGCCCATCGAACTTCGATGAAATTCAGAAATAATTTTGAATATTTCAGGTATTTTTTAAAAATACATTAAGCATTGAAAAATTCGAAAAATATGGGAAAATGATTATTTACTGCATATCTCGACGATTCGGAGAATTTAGAACACTTTTCAGCAGACTTGATTTTTCAGCTAACATTCATGGATTTTCAAACTTTTTTATCAGAATTACTGATGGAATTGAAATATTCGAGAATTTTCAAAAGTTTAAAGTATATTACATATTTTTCAAAATGCCCATAAAATTTCGATGAAATTCAAAAATAATTTTGAATATTTCATATATTTTTTAAAAATACCTTAAGCATTGAAAAAATCGAAAAATATGGTAAAATGATGTTTTACTGCATATATCGACGATTTGGAGCATTTAGAACACTTTTAAGAAAACCTGATTTTTTAGCTAAAATTCATTGATTTTCAAACTTTTTATCAGAATTACCGATTGAATTGAAATTTTCGAGCATTTTCAACATTTTAAGGTATATTACATATTTTTCGATGAACTTCAGAAATAATTTTGAATATTTCAGATATTTTTTAAAAATACCTGAAGCATTAAAAATTCGAAAAATATGGGAAAATGATGAATGTTTTACTGCATATTTCGACGATTTGGAACATTTAGAACACTTTTCAGCAAACCTGATTTTTCAGCTAAAATTCATGGATTTTCAAACTTTTTTTATCAGAATTCCTGATGGAATTGAAACATTCGAGAATTTTCAAAAGTTTAAAGTATATTACATATTTTTCAAAATGCCCAAAAAATTTCGATGAAATTCAAAAATAATTTTGAATATTTCATATATTTTATAAAAATTCCTTAAGCATTGAAAAATTCGAAAAATATGCCAAAATGATGTTTTACTGCATATTTCGATGATTTGGAACATTTAGAACACTTTCAGACAAACCTGATTTTTTAGCTAAAATTCATGGATTTTCAACCTTTTTTTATCAGAAATGCTGATGGAATTGAATTTTATCCCGAAAGTAACTTAAATATGACATTTTAGTGGTATTGTGCCGATACATATTTCAAGTGTGAAAATTCATGCATTTTCGGGAAAAAGTAAGGTTTGTTTGAAAAGTGTTCTAAATGCTGCAAATCGTCGAAATATGCAGTAAAACATCATTTTACCATATTTTTCGATTTTTTCAGTTCTTCAGGTATTTAAAAAAAAAAAAACATACGGATGGAATTGAAATTTTCGAGCGTTTTTCAACATTGTAAAGAATATTACATATTTTTCAAAAAACCCATAAAATTTCAATGAAATTCAAAAAGCCCATAAAATTTCGATGAAATTTAGAAATAATTTTGAATATTTCATATCTTTTTTAAAAATACATGAAGCATTGAGAAAATCGAGAAATATGGTAAAATGATGTTTTAATGGATATTTCGTCGATTTGGAGCATTTAGAACACTTTTCAGCAAACCTGATTTTTTTGCTAAAATTCATGTATTTTCAAACTTTTTTATCAGAATTACTCATGGAATTGAGTTTTATGCTTAAAGTAACTTAAATGTGACATTTTAGTGCGGTATTGTGTCAATGCATATTTCAAGTCTGAAAATCCATGTATTTTAGCTAAAAATTAAGGATTTTTGAAAAGTGTCCTAAATGCTCCAAATCGTCGAAATTTGCAGTGAAACATCATTTTACCATATTTATCGATTTTTTAAATTCTTCAGGAACTTTAAAAAAAAAACATACTAATGGAATTGAAATTTTCTAGCGTTTTTCAACATTTTAAAGAATATTACATATTCTTCAAAAAACCCATAAAATTTCAATGAAATTCAGAAATAATTTTGAATATTTCACATATTTTTAAAAAATACCTGAAGCATTAAAAAATTTGAAAAATATGGTTAAATGATGTTTTCCTGCATATTTCGACGATTTGGAGCATTTAGAAGACTTTTTCGCAAACCTGATTTTTTAGCTAAAATTCATGGATTTTTTTAATTTTTTTATCAGAATTACCGATGGAATTGAAATTTTCGAGAATTTTCAACATTTTAAAGTATATTACGTATTTTTCAAAAAGCCCATAAAATTTCGATGATATTCAGAAATAATTTTGAATGTTTCATATATTTTTTAAAAATACACGAAGCATTGAAAAAATCGAAAAATATGGTAAAATGATGTTTTACTGCATATTTCGATGATTTTGAGCATTTAGAACGCTTTTCAGACAAATCTGATTTTTTAGCTAAAATTCATGGATTTTCAAACTTTTTTTTATCAGAATTACTGATGGAATTAAATTATATGCTGAAAGTAACTTAAATATGACATTTTAGTGTAGTATTGTGTCAATACATATTTCAAGTGTGAAAATCCATGTAATTTAGCTAAAAATTAAGGTTTGTTTGAAAAGTGTTCTAAATGCTCCAAATCGTCGAAACATACAGTAAAACATCATTTTACCATATTTTTCGATTTTTTCAATGCTTCAGGTATTTTAAAAAAAAACAAACTGATGGAATTGAAATTTTCGAGCATTTTTAAACATTTTAAACTATATTACATATTTTTCAAAAAGCCAGTAAAATTTCGATGAAATTCGGAAATAATTTTGAATATTTCATATATTTTTTAAAAATACATGAAACATTGAAAAAAATCGAAAAATATGGTAAAATAATATTTAACTGCATATTTCGACGATTTGGAGCAATTAGAACACTCTTCGGACAAATCTGATTTTTTAGTAAAATTCATGGATTTTCAACCTTTTTTATCAGAAATACTGATAGAATTGAATTTTATGCTGAAACTAACTTAAATATGACATTTTAGTAGTATTTTGCCGATATATATTTCAAGTGTGAGAATCCATGCATTTGAGGGAAAAAGTAAGGTTTGTTTGAAAAGTGTTCTAAATGCTCCTAATTGTCGATATATGCAGTGAAACATCATTTTACCATATTTTTCGATTTTTTCAATCCTTGAGGTATTTAAAAAAAAAAAAACATACGGATGGAATTGAAATTTTCGAGCGTTTTTCAACATTTTAAAGAATAATACATATTTTTCAAAAAACCCATAAATTTTCGATGAAATTCAGAAATAATTTTAATATTTCAAATATTTTTAAAAAATACCTGAAGCATTAAAAAATTCGACATATATGGTAAAATGATGTTTTACTGCATATTTCGTCGATTTGAAGCACATAGAACACTTTCCAGAAAAAGCTGATTTTTCAGCTAAAATTCATGGATTTTCAAACTTTCTTATCAGAATTACTGATGGAATTGAAATTTTCGAGCATTTTTCAACATTTTAAGGTATATTACATATTTTTCAAAAAACTATGAAATTTAAATGAAATTCAGAAATAATTTTGAATATTTCATATATTTTTTAAAAATACATGAAGCATTGAAAAAATCGAAAAATATGGTGAAATGATGTTTTATTGCAGATTTCGACGTTTTGGAGCATTTAGAACACTTTTCGGACAAACCTGATTTTATAGCTAAAACTCATGGGTTTTCAAACTTTTTGATCAGAATTACTGATGGTATTGAATTTTATGCTGAAAGTAACTTAAATATGACATTTTAGTGTAGTATTGTGTCAATACATATTTCAAGTGTGAAAATCCACGTATTTTTGCTGAAAAATAAGGTTTGTTTGAAAAGTGTTCTAAATGCTCCAAATCGTCGAAACATGTAGTAAAACATCATTTTACCATATTTTTTCGATTTTTTCAATGCTTCAGGTATTTTTAAAAAATACATACTGATGGAATTGAAATTTTCGAGCATTTTTCAACATTATTAAAGTATATTACAAATTTTTCAAAAAGCCCATAAAATTTCGATGAAATTCGGAAATAATTTTGAATATTTCATATATTTTTTAAAAATACATGAAACATTGAAAAAATCGAAAAATATGGTAAAATGATGTTTAACTGCATATTTCGACGATTTGGAGCATTTAGAACATTTTTCAGACAAACCTGATTTTTTAGCTAAAATTCGTGGATTTTCAAACTTTTTTTATCAGAATTACTGATGGAATTAAATTATATGGTGAAAGTAACTTAAATATGACATTTTAGTGTAGTATTGTGTCAATACATATTTCAAGTGTGAAAATCCATGTAATTTAGCTAAAAATTAAGGTTTGTTTGAAAAGTGTTCTAAATGCTCCAAATCGTCGCTATCTGATAAAAGCATCATTTACCATATTTTTTCGATTTTTCAATGCTTCAGGTATAAAAAAATTCTGAAGGAATTGAAATTTTCGAGCATTTTTGAACATTATAAAGTATATTACATATTTTTCAAAAAGCCAATAAAATTTCGATGAAATTCAGAAATATTTCCTAATTTTTTTAAAAATACCTGAAGCATTGAAAAAATCGAAAAGTATTGTAAAATGATGTTTTACTGCATATTTCGACGATTTGGAGCATTTAGAACACTTTTAAGACAAACCTGATTTTTTAGCTAAAATTCATGGATTTTCAAACTTTTTCATCAGAATTACTGATCGAATTAAATTATATGCTGAAAGTAACTTAAATATGACATTTTAGTGTAGTATTGTGTCAATACATATTTCAAGTGTGAAAATCCATGTAATTTAGCTAAAAATTAAGGTTTGTTTGAAAAGTGTTCTAAATGCTCCAAATCGTCGAAACATGCAGTAAAACATCATTTTACCATATTCTTCGATTTTTTCAATGCTTCAGGTATTTTTAAAAAATACATACTGATGGATTTGAAATTTTCGAGCATTTTTCAACATTATTAAAGTATATTACAAATTTTTCAAAAAGCCCATAAAATTTCGATGAAATTCGGAAATAATTTTGAATATTTCATATATTTTTTAAAAATACATGAAACATTGAAAAAATCGAAAAATATGGTAAAATGATGTTTAACTGTATATTTCGACGATTTGGAGCATTTAGAACATTTTTCAGACAAACCTGATTTTTTAGCTAAAATTCGTGGATTTTCAAACTTTTTTTATCAGAATTACTGATGGAATTAAATTATATGGTGAAAGTAACTTAAATATGACATTTTAGTGTAGTATTGTGGCAATACATATTTCAAGTGTGAAAATCCATGTAATTTAGCTAAAAATTAAGGTTTGTTTGAAAAGTGTTCTAAATGCTCCAAATCGTCGAAACATGCAGTAAAACATCATTTTACCATATTCTTCGATTTTTTCAATGCTTCAGGTATTTAAAAAAAAAAACTGATGGAATTGAAATTTTCGAGCATTTTTCAACATTTTAAACTATATTACATATTTTTCAAAAAGCCAGTAAAATTTCAATGAAATTCGGAAATATTTTTGAATATTTCATATATTTTTTAAAAATACATGAAACATTGAAAAAATCGAAAAATATGGTAAAATGATATTTAACTGCATATTTCGACGATTTGGAGCAATTAGAACACTTTTCAGACAAACTTGATTTTTTAGCTAAAATTCATGGTTTTTCAACCTTTTTCTATCAGAAATACTGATAGAATTGAATTTTATGCTGAAACTAACTTAAATATGACATTTTAGTGGTATTGTGCCGATATATATTTCAAGTGTGAAAATCCATGCATTTGAGGGAAAAAGTAAGGTTTGTTTGAAAAGTGTTCTAAATGCTCCTAATTGTCGATATATGCAGTGAAACATCATTTTACCATATTTTTCGATTTTTTCAATCCTTGAGGTATTTAAAAAAAAAACATATGGATGGAATTGAAATTTTCGAGCGTTTTTCAGCATTTTAAAGAATAATACATATTTTTCAAAAAACCCATAAATTTTCGATGAAATTCAGAAATAATTTTAATATTTCAAATATTTTTTAAAAATACCTGAAGCATTAAAAAATTCGACATATATGGTAAAATGATGTTTTACTGCATATTTCGTCGATTTGAAGCACATAGAACACTTTCCAGACAAAGCTGATTTTTCAGCTAAAATTCATGGATTTTCAAACTTTTTTATCAGAATTACTGATGGAATTGAAATTTTCGAGCATTTTTCAACATTTTAAGGTATATTATATATTTTTCAAAAAACCTATAAAATTTAAATGAAATTCAGAAATAATTTTGAATATTTCACATATTTTTTAAAAATACATGAAGCATTGAAAAAATCGAAAAATATGGTGAAATGATGTTTTATTGCAGATTTCGACGATTTGGAGCATTTAGAACACTTTTCAAACAAACCTGATTTTTTTAGCTAAAACTCATGGGTTTTCAAACTTTTTGATCAGAATTACTGATGGTATTGAATTTTATGCTGAAAGTAACTTAAATATGACATTTTAGTGTAGTATTGTGTCAATACATATTTCAAGTGTGAAAATCCACGTATTTTTGCTAAAAAATAAGGTTTGTTTGAAAAGTGTTCTAAATGCTCCAAATCGTCGAAACATGTAGTAAAACATCATTTTACCATATTTTTTCGATTTTTTCAATGCTTCAGGTATTTTTAAAAAATACATACTGATGGAATTGAAATTTTCGAGTATTTTTCAACATTTTAAAGTATATTACAAATTTTTCAAAAAGCCCATAAAATTTCGATGAAATTCGGAAATAATTTTGAATATTTCATATATTTTTTAAAAATACATGAAACATTGAAAAAATCGAAAAATATGGTAAAATGATGTTTAACTGCATATGTCGACGATTTGGAGCATTTAGAACATTTTTCAGACAAACCTGATTTTTTAGCTAAAATTCCTGGATTTTCAACCTTTTTGATGAGAAATACTGATGGAATTGAATTTTATGCCAAAAGTACCTTAAATATGACATTTTAGTGGTGTTGTGCCGATACATATTTCAAGAGTGAAAATTCATGCATTTTAGGGAAAAAGTAAGGTTTGTTTGAAAAGTGTTCTAAATGCTGCAAATCGTCGAAATATGCAGTAAAACATCATTTTACCATATTTTTTCGATTTTTTCAATGCTTCAGGTATTAAAAAAAAAATTCTGAAGGAATTGAAATTTTCGAGCATTTTTGAACATTATAAAGTATATTACATATTTTTCAAAAAGCCAATAAAATTTCGATGAAATTCAGAAATATTTCCTAATTTTTTTAAAAATACCTGAAGCATTGAAAAAATCGAAAAGTATTGTAAAATGATGTTTTACTGCATATTTCGACGATTTGGAGCATTTAGAACACTTTTAAGACAAACCTGATTTTTTAGCTAAAATTCATGGATTTTCAAACTTTTTCATCAGAATTACTGATCGAATTAAATTATTTGCTGAAAGTAACTTAAATATGACATTTTAGTGTAGTATTGTGTCAATACATATTTCAAGTGTGAAAATCCATGTAATTTAGCTAAAAATTAAGGTTTGTTTGAAAAGTGTTCTAAATGCTCCAAATCGTCGAAACATGCAGTAAAACATCATTTACCATATTCTTCGATTTTTTCAATGCTTCAGGTATTTAAAAAAAAAACTGATGGAATTGAAATTTTCGAGCATTTTTCAACATTTTAAACTATATTACATATTTTTCAAAAAGCCAGTAAAATTTCAATGAAATTCGGAAATATTTTTGAATATTTCATATATTTTTTAAAAATACATGAAACATTGAAAAAATCGAAAAATATGGTAAAATGATATTTAACTGCATATTTCGACGATTTGGAGCAATTAGAACACTTTTCAGACAAACTTGATTTTTTAGCTAAAATTCATGGTTTTTCAACCTTTTTTTATCAGAAATACTGATGGAATTGAATTTTATGCTGAAACTAACTTAAATATGACATTTTAGTGGTATTGTGCCGATATATATTTCAAGTGTGAAAATCCATGCATTTGAGGGAAAAAGTAAGGTTTGTTTGAAAAGTGTTCTAAATGCTCCTAATTGTCGATATATGCAGTGAAACATCATTTTACCATATTTTTCGATTTTTTCAATCCTTGAGGTATTTAAAAAAAAAAAACATACAGATGGAATTGAAATTTTTGAGCGTTTTTCAACATTTTAAAGAATAATACATATTTTTCAAAAAACCCATAAATTTTCGATGAAATTCAGAAATAATTTTAATATTTCAAATATTTTTTAAAAATACCTGAAGCATTAAAAAAATCGAAATATATGGTAAAATGATGTTTTACTGCATATTTCGTCGATTTGAAGCACATAGAACACTTTCCAGAAAAAGCTGATTTTTCAGCTAAAATTCATGGATTTTCAAACTTTTTTATCAGAATTACTGATGGAATTGAAATTTTCGAGCATTTTTCAACATTTTAAGGTATATTATATATTTTTCAAAAAACCTATAAAATTTAAATGAAATTCAGAAATAATTTTGAATATTTCACATATTTTTTAAAAATACATGAAGCATTGAAAAAATCGAAAAATATGGTGAAATGATGTTTTATTGCAGATTTCGACGATTTGGAGCATTTAGAACACTTTTCAGACAAACCTGATTTTTTTAGCTAAAACTCATGGGTTTTCAAACTTTTTGATCAGAATTACTGATGGTATTGAATTTTATGCTGAAAGTAACTTAAATATGACATTTTAGTGTAGTATTGTGTCAATACATATTTCAAGTGTGAAAATCCACGTATTTTTGCTAAAAAATAAGGTTTGTTTGAAAAGTGTTCTAAATGCTCAAAATCGTCGAAACATGTAGTAAAACATCATTTTACCATATTTTTTCGATTTTTTCAATGCTTCAGGTATTTTTAAAAAATACATACTGATGGAATTGAAATTTTCGAGCATTTTTCAACATTTTAAAGTATATTACAAATTTTTCAAAAAGCCCATAAAATTTCGATGAAATTCGGAAATAATTTTGAATATTTCATATATTTTTTAAAAATACATGAAACATTGAAAAAATCGAAAAATATGGTAAAATGATGTTTAACTGCATATGTCGACGATTTGGAGCATTTAGAACATTTTTCAGACAAACCTGATTTTTTAGCTAAAATTCCTGGATTTTCAACCTTTTTGATGAGAAATACTGATGGAATTGAATTTTATGCCAAAAGTAACTTAAATATGACATTTTAGTGGTGTTGTGCCGATACATATTTCAAGAGTGAAAATTCATGCATTTTAAAGAAAAAGTAAGGTTTGTTTGAAAAGTGTTCTAAATGCTGCAAATCGTCGAGATATGCAGTAAAACATCATTTTACCACATTTTTTCGATTTTTTCAATGCTTCAGGTATTAAAAAAAAAATCTGAAGGAATTGAAATTTTCGAGCATTTTTGAACATTATAAAGTATATTACATATTTTTCAAAAAGCCCATAAAATTTCAATGAAATTCGGAAATAATTTTGAATACTTCATATATTTCTTAAAAATACATGAAACATTGGAAAGATCGAAAAATATGGTAAAATGATGTTTAACTGCATATTTCGACGATTTGGAGCATTTAGAACATTTTTCAGACAAACCTGATTTTTTGGCTAAAATTCCTGGATTTTCAACTTTTTTTATCAGAAATACTGATGGAATTGAATTTTATGCCAAAAGAAACTTAAATATGACATTTTAGTGGTATTGTGCCGATACATATTTCAAGAGCGAAAATTCATGCATTTTAGGGAAAAAGTAAGGTTTGTTTGAAAAGTGTTCTAAATGCTGCAAATTGTCGAAATATGCAGTAAAACATCATTTTACCATATTTTTTCGATTTTTTCAATGCTTCAGGTATTAAAAAAAAAAAAGATTCTGAAGGAATTGAAATTTTCGAGCATTTTTGAACATTATAAAGTATATTATATATTTTTCAAAAAGCCAATAAAATTTCGATGAAATTCAGAAATATTTCCTAAATTTTTTAAAAATACCTGAAGCATTGAAAAAATCGAAAAGTATTGTAAAATGATGTTTTACTGCATATTTCGACGATTTGGAGCATTTAGAACACTTTTAAGACAAACCTGATTTTTTAGCTAAAATTCATGGATTTTCAAACTTTTTCATTAGAATTACTGATCGAATTAAATTATATGCTGAAAGTAACTTAAATATGACATTTTAGTGTAGTATTGTGTCAATACATATTTCAAGTGTGAAAATCCACGTATTTTAGCTAAAAATTAAGGTTTGTTTGAAAAGTGTTCTAAATGCTCCAAATCGTCGAAACATGCAGTAAAACATCATTTTACCATATTTTTCAATTTTTTCAATGCTTCAGGTATTTTTAAAAAATACATACTGATGGAATTGAAATTTTCGAGCATTTTCAACATTTTAAAGTATATTACATATTTTTCAAAAAGCCCATAAAATTTCGATGAAATTCGGAAATAATTTTGAATACTTCATATATTTCTTAAAAATACATGAAACATTGGAAAGATCGAAAAATATGGTAAAATGATGTTTAACTGCATATTTCGACGATTTGGAGCATTTAGAACATTTTTCAGACAAACCTGATTTTTTAGCTAAAATTCCTGGATTTTCAACTTTTTTTATCAGAAATACTGATGGAATTGATTTTTATGCCAAAAGAAACTTAAATATGACATTTTAGTGGTATTGTGCCGATACATATTTCAAGAGTGAAAATCCATGCATTTTTGGGAAAAAGTAAGGTTTGTTTGAAAAGTGTTCTAAATGCTGCAAATCGTCGAAATATGCAGTAAAACATCATTTTACCATATTTTTTGATTTTATCAATGCTTCAGGTATTTAAAAAAAAAGATACTGAAGGAATTGAAATTTTCGAGCATTTTTCAACATTATTATGTATATTACATATTTTTCAAAAAGCCAATAAAATTTCGATGAAATTCAGAAATATTTCGTAAATTTTTTAAAAATACCTGAAGCATTGAAAAAATAAAAAAATATTGTAAAATGATGTTTCACTGCATATTTCGACGATTTGGAGCATTCAGAACACTTTTAAGAAAACCTGATTTTTTAGCTAAAATTCATTGATTTTCAAACTTTTTATCAAAATTACCGATTGAATTGAAATTTTCGAGCATTTTCAACATTTTAAGGTATATCACATATATTTTAAAAAGCCCGTCAAACTTCGATGAAATTCAGAAATAATTTTGAATATTTCAGATATTTTTTAAAAATACCTGAAGCATTAAAAAATTCGAAAAATATGGGAAAATGATGGATGTTTTAATGCATATTTCGACGTTTTGGAGCATTTAGAACACTTTTCAGCAAACCTGATTTTTCAGTTAAAATTCATGGATTTTCAACCTTTTTTATCAGAATTACTGATGGAATTGAATTTTAAGCTGAAAGTGACTTAAATATGACATTTTAGTGTAGTTTTGTGCCAATACATATTTCAAGTGTGAAAATCCATGTATTTTAGCGAAAAAGTGAGGTTTGTTTGAAAAGTGTTCTAAATGCTGCAAATCGTCGAAATATGCAGTAAAGCATCATTTTACCATATTTTTCGATTTTTTCAATTCTTCAGGTATTTTTTAAAAAAAACATGCGAATGGAATTGAAATTTTCGAGCGTTTTTCAACATTTTAAAGAATATTACATATTTTTCATAAAACCCATAAAATTTCGATGAAATTCAGAAATAATTTTGAATATTTCATATTTTTTTTAAAAATACCTGAAGCATTAAAAAATTCGAAAATATGGTGAAATTATGTTTTACTGCATATTTCGACGATTTGGAGCATTTAGAACACTTTTCAGACAAAAATGATATTTTAGCTGAAATTCATGGATTTTCAAACTTTTTTATCAGAATTACTGATGGAATTGAATTATATGCATGATAGTAACTTAAATATGTTAATACTGTAGCTGCCTGTATACTGTAATGTTAATACTGTACCTGCCTGTATACTGTAATGTTAATACTGTAGCAGCCTGTATACTGTAATGTTAATACTGTAGCTGCCTGTATACTGTAATGTTAATACTGTAGCTGCCTGTATACTGTAATGTTAATACTGTACCTGCCTGTATACTGTAATGTTAATACTGTAGCTGCCTGTATACTGTAATGTTAATACTGTAGCTGCCTGTATACTGTAATGTTAATACTGTAGCTGCCTGTATACTGTAATGTTAATACTGTAGCTGCCTGTATACTGTAATGTTAATACTGTAGCTGCCTGTATACTGTAATGTTAATACTGTAGCTGCCTGTATACTGTAATGTTAATACTGTAGCTGCCTGTATACTGTAATGTTAATACTGTAGCTGCCTGTATACTGTAATGTTAATACTGTAGCTGCCTGTATACTGTAATGTTAATACTGTAGCTGCCTGTATACTGTAATGTTAATACTGTAGCTGCCTGTATACTGTAATGTTAATACTGTAGCTGCCTGTATACTGTAATGTTAATACTGTAGCTGCCTGTATACTGGAATGTTAATACTGTAGCTGCCTGTATACTGTAATGTTAATACTGTACCTGCCTGTATACTGTAATGTTAATACTGTAGCAGCCTGTATACTGTAATGTTAATACTGTAGCTGCCTGTATACTGTAATGTTAATACTGTAGCTGCCTGTATACTGTAATGTTAATACTGTAGCTGCCTGTATACTGTAATGTTAATACTGTAGCTGCCTGTATACTGTAATGTTAATACTGTAGCTTCCTGTATACTGTAATGTTAATACTGTAGCTGCCTGTATACTGTAATGTTAATACTGTAGCTGCCTGTATACTGTAATGTTAATACTGTAGCTGCCTGTATACTGTAATGTTAATACTGTAGCTGCCTGTATACTGTAATGTTAATACTGTAGCTGCCTGTATACTGTAATGTTAATACTGTAGCTGCCTGTATACTGTAATGTTAATACTGTAGCTGCCTGTATACTGTAATGTTAATACTGTAGCTGCCTGTATACTGTAATGTTAATACTGTAGCTGCCTGTATACTGTAATGTTAATACTGTAGCTGCCTGTATACTGTAATGTTAATAATGTAGCTGCCTGTATACTGTAATGTTAATACTGTAGCTGCCTGTATACTGTAATGTTAATACTGTAGCTGCCTGTATACTGTAATGTTAATACTGTAGCTGCCTGTATACTGTAATGTTAATACTGTAGCTGCCTGTATACTGCAATGTTAATACTGTAGCTGCCTGTATACTGTAATGTTAATACTGTAGCTGCCTGTATACTATAATGTTAATGCTGTAGCTGCCTGTATACTGTAATATTAGTACTGTAGCTGCCTGTATACTGTAATGTTAATGCTGTAGCTGCCTGTATACTCTAGTGTTAATACTGTACCTGCCTGTATACTGTAATGGTAATACTGTACCTGCCTGTATACTGTAATGTTAATACTGTAGCTGCCTGTATACTGTAATGTTAATACTGTAGCTGCCTGTATACTGTAATGTTAATACTGTAGCTGCCTGTATACTGTAATGTTAATACTGTAGCTGCCTGTATACTGTAATGTTAGTACTGTAGCTGCCTGTATACTGTAATGTTAATACTGTAGCTGCCTGTATACTGTAATGTTAATACTGTAGCTGCCTGTATACTGTAATGTTAATACTGTAGCTGCCTGTATACTGTAATGTTAATACTGTAGCTGCCTGTATACTGTAATGTTAATACTGTAGCTGCCTGTATACTGTAATGTTAATACTGTAGCTGCCTGTATACTGTAATGTTAATACTGTAGCTGCCTGTATACTGTAATGTTAATACTGTAGCTGCCTGTATACTGTAATGTTAATACTGTAGCTGCCTGTATACTGTAATGTTAATACTGTAGCTGCCTGTATACTGTAATGTTAATACTGTAGCTGCCTGTATACTGTAATGTTAATACTGTAGCTGCCTGTATACTGTAATGTTAATACTGTAGCTGCCTGTATACTGTAATGTTAATACTGTAGCTGCCTGTATACTGTAATGTTAATACTGTAGCTGCCTGTATACTGTAATGTTAATACTGTAGCTGCCTGTATACTGTAATGTTAATACTGTAGCTGCCTGTATACTGTAATGTTAATACTGTAGCTGCCTGTATACTGTAATGTTAATACTGTAGCTGCCTGTATACTGTAATGTTAATACTGTAGCTGCCTGTATACTGTAATGTTAATACTGTAGCTGCCTGTATACTGTAATGTTAATACTGTAGCTGCCTGTATACTGTAATGTTAATACTGTAGCTGCCTGTATACTGTAATGTTAATACTGTAGCTGCCTGTATACTGTAATGTTAATACTGTAGCTGCCTGTATACTGTAATGTTAATACTGTAGCTGCCTGTATACTGTAATGTTAATACTGTACCTGCCTGTATACTGTAATGTTAATACTGTAGCTGCCTGTATACTGTAATGTTAATACTGTACCTGCCTGTATACTGTAATGTTAATACTGTAGCTGCCTGTATACTGTAATGTTAATACTGTAGCTGCCTGTATACTGTAATGTTAATACTGTAGCTGCCTGTATACTGTAATGTTAATACTGTAGCTGCCTGTATACTGTAATGTTAATACTGTAGCTGCCTGTATACTGTAATGTTAATACTGTAGCTGCCTGTATACTGTAATGTTAATACTGTAGCTGCCTGTATACTGTAATGTTAATACTGTAGCTGCCTGTATACTGTAATGTTAATACTGTAGCTGCCTGTATACTGTAATGTTAATACTGTAGCTGCCTGTATACTGTAATGTTAATACTGTAGCTGCCTGTATACTGTAATGTTAATACTGTAGCTGCCTGTATACTGTAATGTTAATACTGTAGCTGCCTGTATACTGTAATGTTAATACTGTAGCTGCCTGTATACTGTAATGTTAATACTGTAGCTGCCTGTATACTGTAATGTTAATACTGTAGCTGCCTGTATACTGTAATGTTAATACTGTAGCTGCCTGTATACTGTAATGTTAATACTGTAGCTGCCTGTATACTGTAATGTTAATACTGTAGCTGCCTGTATACTGTAATGTTAATACTGTAGCTGCCTGTATACTGTAATGTTAATACTGTAGCTGCCTGTATACTGTAATGTTAATACTGTAGCTGCCTGTATACTGTAATGTTAATACTGTAGCTGCCTGTATACTGTAATGTTAATACTGTAGCTGCCTGTATACTGTAATGTTAATACTGTAGCTGCCTGTATACTGTAATGTTAATACTGTAGCTGCCTGTATACTGTAATGTTAATACTGTAGCTGCCTGTATACTGTAATGTTAATACTGTAGCTGCCTGTATACTGTAATGTTAATACTGTAGCTGCCTGTATACTGTAATGTTAATACTGTAGCTGCCTGTATACTGTAATGTTAATACTGTAGCTGCCTGTATACTGTAATGTTAATACTGTAGCTGCCTGTATACTGTAATGTTAATACTGTAGCTGCCTGTATACTGTAATGTTAATACTGTAGCTGCCTGTATACTGTAATGTTAATACTGTAGCTGCCTGTATACTGTAATGTTAATACTGTAGCACCCTGTATACTGTAATGTTAATACTGTAGCTGCCTGTATACTGTAATGTTAATACTGTAGCTGCCTGTATACTGTAATGTTAATACTGTAGCTGCCTGTATACTGTAATGTTAATACTGTAGCAGCCTGTATACTGTAATGTTAATACTGTACCTGCCTGTAAACTGTAATGTTAATACTGTACCTGCCTGTATACTGTAATGTTATTACTGTACCTGCCTGTATACTGTAATGTTAATACTGTACCTGCCTGTATACTGTAATGTTAATACTGTAGCAGCCTGTATACTGTAATGTTAATACTGTAGCTGCTTGTATACTGTAATGTTAATACTGTAGCTGCCTGTATACTGTAATGTTAATACTGTAGCATCCTGTATACTGTAATGTTAATACTCTAGCTGCCTGTATACTGTAATGTTAATACTGTACCTGCCTGTATACTGTAATGTTAATACTGTAGCTGCCTGTATACTGTAATGTTAATACTGTAGCTGCCTGTATACTGTAATGTTAATACTGTAGCTGCCTGTATACTGTAATGTTAATACTGTAGCTGCCTGTATACTGTAATGTTAATACTGTAGCTGCCTGTATACTGAAATGTTAATACTGTAGCTGCCTGTATACTGTAATGTTAATACTGTAGCCACCAGTTTATTGTAATGTTAATACTGTAGCTGCCTGTATACTGTAATGTTAATACTGTAGCTGCCTGCATACTGTAATGTTAATACTGAAGCTGCCTGTACACTCTAATGTTAATACTGTAGCTGCCAGTATAATGTAATGTTAATACTGTAGCTACCTGTATACTGTAATGTTAATACTGTAGCAGCCTGTATACTGTAATGTTAATACTGTAGCAGCCAGTATTCTGTAATGTTAATACTGAAGCTGCCTCTATACTGTAATGTTAATACTGTAGCAGCCTGTATACTGTAATATTAACACTGTTGCAGCCTGTATACTGTAATGTCAATACTGTAGCCGCCTGTATACTGTAATGTTAATACTGTAGCAGCCTGTATACTGTAATGTTAATAATGTAGCTGCCTGTATACTGTAATGTTAATACTGTAGCTGCCTGTATACTGTAATGTTAATACTGTAGCTGCCTGTATACTGTAATGTTAATACTGTAGCTGCCTGTATACTGTAATGTTAATACTGTAGCTGCCTGTATACTGTAATGTTAATACTGTAGCTGCCTGTATACTGTAAGGTTAAAACTGTAGCTGCCTGTATAATGTAATGTTACAACTGTAGCTGCCTGTATTCTGTAATGTTAATACTGTAGCTGCCAGTATACTGTAATGTTAATACTGTAGCTGCCTGTATACTGTAATGTTAATACTGTAGCTGCCTGTATACTGTAATGTTAATACTGTAGCTGCCTGTATACTGTAATGTTAATACTGTAGCTGCCTGTATACTGTAATGTTAATACTGTAGCTGCCTGTATACTGTAGTGTTAATACTGTAGCTGCCTGTATACTGTAATGTTAATACTGTAGCTGCCTGTATACTGTAATGTTAATACTGTAGCTGCCTGTATACTGTAATGTTAATACTGTAGCTGCCTGTATACTGTAATGTTAATACTGTAGCTGCCTGTATACTGTAATGTTAATACTGTAGCTGCCTGTATACTGTAATGTTAATACTGTAGCTGCCTGTATACTGTAATGTTAATACTGTAGCTGCCTGTATACTGTAATGTTAATACTGTAGCTGCCTGTATACTGTAATGTTAATACTGTAGCTGCCTGTATACTGTAATGTTAATACTGTAGCTGCCTGTATACTGTAATGTTAATACTGTAGCTGCCTGTATACTGTAATGTTAATACTGTAGCTGCCTGTATACTGTAATGTTAATACTGTAGCTGCCTGTATACTGTAATGTTAATACTGTAGCTGCCTGTATTCTGTAATGTTAATACTGTAGCTGCCTGTATACTGTAATGTTAATACTGTAGCTGCCTGTATACTGTAATGTTAATACTGTAGCTGCCTGTATACTGTAATGTTAATACTGTAGCCGCCTGTATACTGTAATGTTAATACTGTAGCTGCCTGTATACTGTAATGTTAATAGTGTAGCTGCCTGTATACTGTAATGTTAATACTGTAGCTGTCTGTATACTGCAATGTTAATACTGTAGCTGCCTGTATACTGTAATGTTAATACTGTAGCTGCCTGTATACTGTAATGTTAATACTGTAGCTGCCTGTATACTGTAATGTTAATACTGTAGCTGCCTGTATACTGTAATGTTAATACTGTACCTGCCTGTATACTGTAATGTTAATACTGTAGCTGCCTGCATACTGTAATGTTAATACTGTAGCTCTCTGTATACTGGAATGTTAATACTGTAGCTCTCTGTATACCGTAATGTTAATACTGTAGCTGCCTGTATACTGCAATGTTAATACTGTAGCTGTCTGTATACTGTAATGTTAATACTGTAGCTGCCTGTATACTGTAATGTTAATACTGTAGCAGCCTGTATACTGTAATGTTAATACTGTACCTGCCTGTATACTGTAATGTTAATACTGTAGCTGCCTGTATACTGTAATGTTAATACTGTAGCTGCCTGTATACTGTAATGTTAATACTGTAGCTGCCTGTATACTGTAATGTTAATACTGTAGCTGCCTGTATACTGTAATGTTAATACTGTAGCTGCCTGTATACTGTAATGTTAATACTGTACCTGCCTGTATACTGTAATGTTAATACTGTAGCTGCCTGTATACTGTAATGTTAATACTGTACCTGCCTGTATACTGTAATGTTAATACTGTAGCTGCCTGTATACTGTAATGTTAATACTGTAGCTGCCTGTATACTGTAATGTTAATACTGTAGCTGCCTGTATACTGTAATGTTAATACTGTAGCTGCCTGTATACTGTAATGTTAATACTGTAGCTGCCTGTATACTGTAATGTTAATACTGTAGCTGCCTGTATACTGTAATGTTAATACTGTAGCTGCCTGTATACTGTAATGTTAATACTGTAGCTGCCTGTATACTGTAATGTTAATACTGTAGCTGCCTGTATACTGTAATGTTAATACTGTAGCTGCCTGTATACTGTAATGTTAATACTGTAGCTGCCTGTATACTGTAATGTTAATACTGTAGCTGCCTGTATACTGTAATGTTAATACTGTAGCTGCCTGTATACTGTAATGTTAATACTGTAGCTGCCTGTATACTGTAATGTTAATACTGTAGCTGCCTGTATACTGTAATGTTAATACTGTAGCTGCCTGTATACTGTAATGTTAATACTGTAGCTGCCTGTATACTGTAATGTTAATACTGTAGCTGCCTGTATACTGTAATGTTAATACTGTAGCTGCCTGTATACTGTAATGTTAATACTGTAGCTGCAAGTATACTGTAATGTTAATACTGTAGCTGCCTGTATACTGTAATGTTAATACTGTAGCTGCCTGTATACTGTAATGATAATACTGTCGCTGCCTGTATACTGTAATGTTAATACTGTAGCTGCCTGTATACTGTAATGTTAATACTGTAGCTGCCTGTATACTGTAATGTTAACACTGTACCTGCCTGTATACTGTAATGTTAATACTGTAGCTGCCTGTATACTGTTATGTTAATACTGTAGCTGCCTGTATACTGTAATGTTAATACTGTAGCTGCCTGTATACTGTAATGTTAATACTGTAGCTGCCTGTATACTGTAATGTTAATACTGTAGCTGCCTGTATACTGTAATGTTAATACTGTAGCTGCCTGTATACTGTAATGTTAATACTGTAGCTGCCTGTATACTGCAATGTTAATACTGTAGCTGCCTGTATACTGTAATGTTAATACTGTAGCTGCCTGTATACTGTAATGTTAATACTGTAGCTGCCTGTATACTGTAATGTTAATACTGTAGCTGCCTGTATACTGTAATGTTAATACTGTAGCTGCCTGTATACTGTAATGTTAATACTGTAGCTGCTTGTATACTGTAATGTTAATACTGTAGCTGCCTGTATACTGTAATGTTAATACTGTAGCTGCCTGTATACTGTAATGTTAATACCGTAGCCACCGGAATACTGTATTTGTAATACTGTAGCTGCCTGTATACTGTAATGTTAATAATGTAGCTGCCTGTATACTGTAATGTTAATACTGTAGCTGCCTGTATACTGGAATGTTAATACTGTAGCTGCCTGTATACTGTAATGTTAATACTGTAGCTGCCTGTATACTGTAATGTTAATACTGTAGCTGCCTGTATACTGTAATGTTAATACTGTAGCTGCCTGTATACTGTAATGTTAATACTGTAGCTGCCTGTATACTGTAATGTTAATACTGTAGCTGCCTGTATACTGTAATGTTAATACTGTAGCTGCCTGTATACTGTAATGTTAATACTGTAGCTGCCTGTATACTGTAATGTTAATACTGTAGCTTCTTGTATACTGTAATGTTAATACTGTAGCTGCCTGTATACTGTAATGTTAATACTGTAGCTGCCTGTATACTGTAATGTTAATACTGTAGCTGCCTGTATACTGTAATGTTAATACTGTAGCTGCCTGTATACTGTAATGTTAATACTGTAGCTGCCTGTATACTGTAATGTTAATACTGTAGCTGCCTGTATACTGTAATGTTAATACTGTAGCTGCCTGTATACTGTAATGTTAATACTGTAGCTGCCTGTATACTGTAATGTTAATACTGTAGCTGCCTGTATACTGTAATGTTAATACTGTAGCTGCCTGTATACTGTAATGTTAATACTGTAGCTGCCTGTATACTGTAATGTTAATACTGTAGCTGCCTGTATACTGTAATGTTAATACTGTAGCTGCCTGTATACTGTAATGTTAATACTGTAGCTGCCTGTATACTGTAATGTTAATACTGTAGCTGCCTGTATACTGTAATGTTAATACTGTAGCTGCCTGTATACTGTAATGTTAATACTGTAGCTGCCTGTATACTGTAATGTTAATACTGTAGCTGCCTGTATACTGTAATGTTAATACTGTAGCTGCCTGTATACTGTAATGTTAATACTGTAGCTGCCTGTATACTGTAATGTTAATACTGTAGCTGCCTGTATACTGTAATGTTAATACTGTAGCTGCCTGTATACTGTAATGTTAATACTGTAGCTGCCTGTATACTGTAATGTTAATACTGTAGCTGCCTGTATACTGTAATGTTAATACTGTAGCTGCCTGTATACTGTAATGTTAATACTGTAGCTGCCTGTATACTGTAATGTTAATACTGTAGCTGCCTGTATACTGTAATGTTAATACTGTAGCTGCCTGTATACTGTAATGTTAATACTGTAGCTGCCTGTATACTGTAATGTTAATACTGTAGCTGCCTGTATACTGTAATGTTAATACTGTAGCTGCCTGTATACTGTAATGTTAATACTGTAGCTGCCTGTATACTGTAATGTTAATACTGTAGCTGCCTGTATACTGTAATGTTAATACTGTAGCTGCCTGTATACTGTAATGTTAATACTGTAGCTGCCTGTATACTGTAATGTTAATACTGTAGCTGCCTGTATACTGTAATGTTAATACTGTAGCTGCCTGTATACTGTAATGTTAATACTGTAGCTGCCTGTATACTGTAATGTTAATACTGTAGCTGCCTGTATACTGTAATGTTAATACTGTAGCTGCCTGTATACTGTAATGTTAATACTGTAGCTGCCTGTATACTGTAATGTTAATACTGTAGCTGCCTGTATACTGTAATGTTAATACTGTAGCTGCCTGTATACTGTAATGTTAATACTGTAGCTGCCTGTATACTGTAATGTTAATACTGTAGCTGCCTGTATACTGTAATGTTAATACTGTAGCTGCCTGTATACTGTAATGTTAATACTGTTGCTGCCTGTATACTGTAATGTTAATACTGTAGCTGCCTGTATACTGTAATGTTAATACTGTAGCTGCCTGTATACTGTAATGTTAATACTGTAGCTGCCTGTATACTGTAATGTTAATACTGTAGCTGCCTGTATACTGTAATGTTAATACTGTAGCTGCCTGTATACTGTAATGTTAATACTGTAGCTGCCTGTATACTGTAATGTTAATACTGCAGCTGCCTGTATACTGTAATGTTAATACTGTAGCTGCCTGTATACTGTAATGTTAATACTGTAGCTGCCTGTATACTGTAATGTTAATACTGTAGCTGCCTGTATACTGTAATGTTAATACTGTAGCTGCCTGTATACTGTAATGTTAATACTGTAGCTGCCTGTATACTGTAATGTTAATACTGTAGCTGCCTGTATACTGTAATGTTAATACTGTAGCTGCCTGTATACTGTAATGTTAATACTGTAGCTGCCTGTATACTGTAATGTTAATACTGTAGCTGCCTGTATACTGTAATGTTAATACTGTAGCTGCCTGTATACTGTAATGTTAATACTGTAGCTGCCTGTATACTGTAATGTTAATACTGTACCTGCCTGTATACTGTAATGTTAATACTGTAGCTGCCTGTATACTGTAATGTTAATACTGTAGCTGCCTGTATACTGTAATGTTAATACTGTAGCTGCCTGTATACTGTAATGTTAATACTGTAGCTGCCTGTATACTGTAATGTTAATACTGTAGCTGCCTGTATACTGTAATGTTAATACTGTAGCTGCCTGTATACTGTAATGTTAATACTGTAGCTGCCTGTATACTGTAATGTTAATACTGTAGCTGCCTGTATACTGTAATGTTAATACTGTAGCTGCCTGTATACTGTAATGTTAATACTGTAGCTGCCTGTATACTGTAATGTTAATACTGTAGCTGCCTGTATACTGTAATGTTAATACTGTAGCTGCCTGTATACTGTAATGTTAATACTGTAGCTGCCTGTATACTGTAATGTTAATACTGTATCTGCCTGTATACTGTAATGTTAATAATGTAGCTGCCTGTATACTGTAATGTTAATATTGTACCTGCCTGTATACTGTAATGTTAATACTGTAGCTGCCTGTATACTGTAATGTTAATACTGTAGCTGTCTGTATACTGCAATGTTAGTGCTGTAGCTCTCTGTATACTGGAATGTTAATACTGTAGCTCTCTGTATACCGTAATGTTAATACTGTAGCTGCCTGAATGCTGTATTAGTAATACTGAAGCTGCCTGTATACTGTAATGTTAATACTGTAGCTCTCTGTATACTGTAATGTTAATACTGTAACTGCCTGTATACTGTAATGTTAATACTGTAGCCGCTTGTATACTGTAATGTTAATACTGTAGCTGAATGTATTCTGAAATGTTAATACTGTAGCTTTCAGTATACTGGAATGTTAATACTGTAGCTGTCTGTATACTATAATGTTAATGCTGTAGCTGCCTGTATACTATAATGTTAATGCTGTAGCTGCCTGTATACTGTAATGTTAATACTGTAGCTGCCTGTATACTGTAATGTTAATACTGTAGCTGCCTGTATACTGTAATGTTAATACTGTAGCTGCCTGTATACTGTAATGTTAATACTGTAGCTGCCTGTATACTGTAATGTTAATAGTGTAGTAGGCTGTATACTGTAATGTTAATATTTTAGCAGCCTGTATATAATGTTAATACTCTAGAAGTTTGTATACTGTAATGTTAATACTGTAGCAACCTGTATACTGTAATGTTAGCACTGTAGCTGTCTGTGTTCTGTAATGTTAATTCTGTAGCAGCCTATATTCTGTAATGTTAATACTGTAGCAGCGTGTATATTGTAATGTTAATACTGTACCTGCCTGTATACTGTAATGTTAATACTGTAGCGGCCTGTATACTGTAATGTTAACACTGTAACAGCTTGTATACAGTAAGGTTAACACTGTTGCTGCCTGAATACTGTAATGTTAATACTGTTGCAGCCTGCATACTGTAATGTTAATACACTAGCAGCCTCTATACTGTAATGTTAATACTGAAGCAGCCTGTATACTGTAATGTTAATACTGTAGCAGCCTGTATACTGTAATGTTAATACTGTAGCAGCCTGTATACTGTAATGTTAATACTGTAGCTGCCTGTATACTGTAATGTTAATACTGTAGCTGCCTGTATACTGTAATGTTAATACTGTAGCTGCCTGTATACTGTAATGTTAATACTGTAGCTGCCTGTATACTGTAATGTTAATACTGTAGCTGCCTGTATACTGTAATGTTAATACTGTAGCTGCCTGTATACTGTAATGTTAATACTGTAGCTGCCTGTATACTGTAATGTTAATACTGTAGCTGCCTGTATACTGTAATGTTAATACTGTAGCTGCCTGTATACTGTAATGTTAATACTGTAGCTGCCTGTATACTGTAATGTTAATACTGTAGCTGCCTGTATACTGTAACGTTAATACTGTAGCTGCCTGTATACTGTAATGTTAATACTGTAGCTGCCTGTATACTGTAATGTTAATGCTGTAGCTGCCTGTATACTGTAATGTTAATACTGTAGCTGCCTGTATACTGTAATGTTAATACTATAGCTGCCTGTATACTGTAATGCTAATTCTGTAGCTGCCTGTATAGTGTAATGTTAATACTGAAGCTGCCTGTATACTGTAATGTTAATGCTGCAGCTGCCTATATACTGGAATGTTAAAGCTGGAGCTGCCTGTATACTGTAATGTTAATACTTTAGCAGACTCTGTACTGTAATGTTAATACAGTAGCTGCCTGTATACTGTAATGTCAATACTGTAGCTGCCTGTATACTGTAATGTTAATAGTGTAGCAGCCTGTATACTGTAATGATAATACTGTAGCTGCCTGTATACTGTAATGTTAATACTGTAGCTGCCTGTATAATTTAATGATAATACTGTAGCTGCCTGTATACTGCAATGTTAATACTGTAGCTACCTGAATACTGTATTGGTAATACTGAAGCTGCCTGTATACTCTAATGTTAATACTGTAGCTGCCTGTATACTGTAATGTTAATACTGTAACTGCCTGTTTATTGTAATGTTAAAACTGTAGCAGCCTGTGTACTGTAATGTTAATACTGTAGGTGCCTGTATACTGTAATGTTAATACTGTAGCTGCCTGTATACTGTAATGTTAATACTGTAGCTGCCTGTATACTGTAATGTTAATACTGTAGCTGCCTGTATACTGTAATGTTAATACTGTAGCTGCCAGTATACTCTAATGTTAATACTGTAGCTGCCTGTATACTGTAATGTTAATACTGTAGCTGCCTGTATACTGTAATGTTAATACTGTAGCTGCCTGTATACTGTAATGTTAATACTGTAGCTGCCTGTATACTGTAATGTTAATACTGTAGCTGCCTGTATACTGTAATGTTAATACTGTAGCTGCATTTGTACTGTAATGTTATTACTGTAGCTGCCTGTATACTGTATTGTTAATACTGTATCTGCATGTATACTGTAATGTTAATACTGTAGCTGCCTGTATACTGTAATGTTAATACTGTAGCAGCCTGTATACTGTAATGTTAATACTGTAGCTGCCTGTATACTGTAATGTTAATACTGTAGCTGCCTGTATACTGTAATGTTAATACTGTAGCTGCCTGTATACTGTAATGTTAATACTGTAGCTGCCTGTATACTGTAATGTCAACACTGTACCTGCCTGTATACTGTAATGTTAATACTCTAGCTGCCTGTATACTGTAATGTTAATACTGTACCTGCCTGTATACTGTAATGTTTAAGCTGTAGCTGCCTGTATACAGTAATGTTAATACTGTAGCTGCCTGTATACTGTAATGTTAATACTGTAGCTGCCTGTATACTGTAATGTTAATACTGTAGCTGCCTGCATACAGTAATGTTAATACTGTAGCTGCCTGTATACTGGAATGTTATTACTGTAGCTGCCTGTATACTGTAATGTTAATACTGTAGCTGCCTGTATACTGTAATGTTAATACTGTAGCTGCCTGTATACTGTAATGTTAATACTGTAGCTGCCTGTATACTGTAATGTTAATACTGTAGCTGCCTGTATACTGTAATGTTAACACTGTAGCTGCCTGTATACTGTAATGTTAATACTGTAGCTGCCTGTATACTGTAATGTTAATACTGTAGCTGCCTGTGTTCTGCAATGTTAATAATGTAGTTTCCTGTATACTGGAATGTTAATACTGTACCTGCCTGTATACTGTAATGTTAACACTGTAGCTGCCTGTATACTGTAATGTTAATACTGTAGCTGCCTGTATACTGTAATGTTAATACTGTAGCTGCCTGTATACTGTAATGTTAATACTGTAGCTGCCTGTATACTGTAATGTTAATACTGTAGCTGCCTGTATACTGTAATGTTAATACTGTAGCTGCCTGTATACTGTAATGTTAATACTGTAGCTGCCTGTATACTGTAATGTTAATACTGTAGCTCTCTGTATACTGTAATGTTAATACTGTAACTGCCTGTATACTGTAATGTTAATACTGTAGCAGCCTGTATACTGTATTGTTAATGCTGTAGCTGCCTGAATACTGTATTGGTAATACTGAAGCTGCCTGTATACTGTAATGTTAATACTGTAGCTGTCTGCATACTGTAATGTTAATACTGTAGCTGCCTGTATACTGTAATGTTAATACTGTAGCTGTCTGCATACTGTAATGTTAATACTGTAGCTGCCTGTATACTGTAATTTTAATACTGTAGCTGCCTGTATACTGTATTGTTAATGCTGTAGCTGTCTGTATACTGGAATGTTAATAGTGTAGCTGCCTGTATACTGTAATGTTAGTAATGTAGTTGCATGAATACTGTAATGTTAATACTGTACCTGCCTGTATACTGTAATGTTAATAGTGTAGCTGCCTGTATACTGTAATGTTAATACTGTAGCAGCCTGTATACTGTAATGTTAATACTGTAGCTGCCTGTATACTGTAATGTTAATACTGTAGCTGCCTGTATACTGTAATGTTAATACTGTAGCTGCCTGTATACTGTAATGTTAATACTGTAGCTGCCTGTATACTGTAATGTTAATACTGTAGCTGCCTGTATACTGTAATGTTAATACTGTAGCTGCCTGTATACTGTAATGTTAATACTGTAGCTGCCTGTATACTGTAATGTTAATACTGTAGCTGCCTGTATACTGTAATGTTAATACTGTAGCTGCCTGTATACTGTAATGTTAATACTGTAGCTGACTGTATACTGTAATGTTAATACTGTAGCTGCCTGTATACTGTAATGTTAATACTGTAGCTGCCTGTATACTGTAATGTTAATACTGTAGCTGCCTGTATACTGTAATGTTAATACTGTAGCTGCCTGTATATTGTAATGTTAATACTGTAGCTGCCTGTATACTGTAATGTTAATACTGTAGCTGCCTGTATACTGTAATGTTAATACTGTAGCTGCCTGTATACTGTAATGTTAATACTGTAGCTGCCTGTATACTGTAATGTTAATACTGTAGCTGCCTGTATAGCTGCCTGTATACTGGAATCTTAATACTGTAGCTGTCTGTATACTGGAATCTTAATACTGTAGCTGCCTGTATACTGTATGTTAATACTGTAGCTGCCTGTATACTGTAATACTATACTGTAATGTTAATACTGTACCTGCCTGTATACTGTAATGTTAATACTGTAGCTTCCTGTATACTCTAATGTTAATACTGTAGCTGCCTGTATACTGTAATGTTAATACTGTAGCTGCCTCTATACTGGAATGTTAATACTGTAGCTGTCTGTATACTGTAATGTTAATTCTGTAGCTGCCTGTATACTGTAATGTTAATACTGTAACTGCCTGAATACTGCAATGTTAATAATGTAGCTGCCTGTATACTGTAATGTTAATACTGTAGCTGTCTGTATACTGTAATGTTAATACTGTAGCTGCCTGTATACTGTAATGTTAATACTGTAGCTGCCTGTATACTGTAATGTTAATACTGTAGCTGCCTGTATACTGTAATGTTAATACTGTAGCTGCCTGTATACTGTAATGTTAATACTGTAGCTGCCTGTATACTGTAATGTTAATACTGTAGCTGCCTGTATACTGTAATGTTAATACTGTAGCTGCCTGTATACTGTAATGTTAATACTGTAGCTGCCTGTATACTGTAATGTTAATACTGTAGCTGCCTGTATACTGTAATGTTATTACTGTAGCTGCCTGTATACTGTAATGTTAATACTGTAGCTGCCTGTATACTGTAATGTTAATACTGTAGCTGCCTGTATACTGTAATGTTAATACTGTAGCTGCCTGTATACTGTAGTGTTAATACTGTAGCTGCCTGTATACTGTAATGTTAATACTGTAGCTGCCTGTATACTGTAATGTTAATACTGTAGCTGCCTGTATACTGTAATGTTAATACTGTAGCTGCCTGTATACTGTAATGTTAATACTGTAGCTGCCTGTATACTGTAATGTTAATACTGTAGCTGCCTGTATACTGTAATGTTAATACTGTAGCTGCCTGTATACTGTAATGTTAATACTGTAGCTGCCTGTATACTGTAATGTTAATACTGTAGCTGCCTGTATACTGTAATGTTAATACTGTAGCTGCCTGTATACTGTAATGTTAATACTGTAGCTGCCTGTATACTGTAATGTTAATACTGTAGCTGCCTGTATACTGTAATGTTAATACTGTACCTGCCTGTATACTGTAATGTTAATACTGTAGCTGCCTGTATACTGTAATGTTAATACTGTAGCTGCCTGTATACTGTAATGTTAATAATGTACCTGTCTGTATACTGTAATGTTAATACTGTAGCAGCCTGTATACGGTAATGTTAATACTGTACCTGCCTGTATACTGTAATGTTAATACTGTAACAGCCTGTATACTGTAATGTTAATACTGTAGCTGCCTGTATACTGTAATGCTAATACTGTAGTAGCCTGTATACTGTAATGTTAATACTGAAGCTGCCTGTATACTGTAATGTTAATAATGTAGCTGCCTGTATACTGTAATGTGAATACTGTAGCAGCCTGTATACTGTAATGTTAATACTGTAGCTGCCTAATACTGTTAATACTGTAGCTGCTTGTATACTGTAATGTTAATACTGTAGCTTCCTGTATACTCTAGTGTTAATACCGTAGATGCCTGTATTCTGTAATGTTAATACTGTAGCTGCCTGTATACTGCAATGTTAATAATGTAGCTCCCTGTATACTGGAATGTTAATACTGTAGCTGCCTGTATACTGTAATGTTAATACTGTAGCTGCCTGTATACTGCAATGTTAATACTGTAGCTGCCTGTATACTGTAATGTTAATACTCCAGCTTCCTGTATACTGTTATGTTAATACTGTATCTATTATGTTAATACTGTAGCTATTATGTTAATACTGTAATGCTAATACTGTAGCTACCTGTATACTGTAAAATTAATAGTGTAGGTACCTGTATACTGTAATGTTAATACTGTAGCTGCCTGTATACTGTAATATTAATACTGTAGCTACCTGAATTCTGTATTGGTAATAGTGTAGCTGCCTGTATATTGTAATGTTAATAGTGTAGCTGCCTGTATACTGTAATGTTAATATTGTAGCTGCCTGAATACTGTATTGGTAATACTGTAGTTGCCTGTATGCTGTAATGTTATTACTGTAGCTGCCTGTATACTGTAATGTTAATACTGTAGCTGCCTTTATACTGTAATGTTCAAACTGTAGCTGCCTGTATACTGGAATGTTAATACTGTAGCTGCCTGTATTCTGTAATGTTAATACTGCAGATGTCTGTATACTGTAATGTTATTACTGTAGCTGCCTGTATACTGTAATGTTAATACTGTAGCTGCCTGTATACTGTAATGTTAATACTGTAGCTGCCTGTATACTGTAATGTTAATACTGTAGCTGCCTGTATACTGTAATGTTAATACTGTAGCTGCCTGTATACTGTAATGTTAATACTGTAGCTGCCTGTATACTGTAATGTTAATACTGTAGCTGCCTGTACACTGTAATGTTAATACTGTAGCTGCCTGTATACTGTAATGTTAATACTGTAGCTGCCTGTATACTGGAATGTTAATAGTGTAGCTGCCTGTATACTGTAATGTTAGTAATGTAGTTGCATGAATACTGTAATGTTAATACTGTACCTGCCTGTATACTGTAATGTTAATAGTGTAGCTGCCTGTATACTGTAATGTTAATACTGTAGCAGCCTGTATACTGTAATGTTAATACTGTAGCTGCCTGTATACTGTAATGTTAATACTGTAGCTGCCTGTATACTGTAATGTTAATACTGTAGCTGCCTGTATACTGTAATGTTAATACTGTAGTTGCCTGTATACTGTAATGTTAATACTGTAGCTGCCTGTATACTGTAATGTTAATACTGTAGCTGCCTGTATACTGTAATGTTAATACTGTAGCTGCCTGTATACTGTAATGTTAATACTGTAGCTGCCTGTATACTGTAATGTTAATACTGTAGCTGCCTGTATACTGTAATGTTAATAGTGTAGCTGCCTGTATACTGTAATGTTAATACTGTAGCTGCCTGTATACTGTAATGTTTATACTGTAGCTGCCTGTATACTGTAATGTTAATACTGTAGCTGCCTGTATACTGTAATGTTAATACTGTATCTGCCTGTATACTGTAATGTTAATACTGTATACTGTAATGTTATACTGTAGCTGCCTGTATACTGTAATGTTAATACTGTAGCTGCCTGTATACTGTAATGTTAATACTGTAGCTGCCTGTATACTGTAATGTTAATACTGTAGCTGCCTGTATACTGTAATGTTAATACTGTAGCTGCCTGTATACTGTAATGTTAATACTGTAGCAGCCTGTATACTGTAATGTTAATACTGTAGCTGCCTGTATACTGTAATGTTAATACTGTAGCTGCCTGTATACTGTAATGTTAATACTGTAGCTGCCTGTATTCTGTAATGTTAATAGTGTAGCTGCCTTTATACTGTAATGTTAATACTGTAGCTGCCTGTGTACTGTAATGTTAATACTGTAGCTGCCTGTATACTGTAATGTTAATACTGTACCTGCCTGTATACTGTAATGTTAATACTGTAACAGCCTGTATACTGTAATGTTAATACTGTAGCTGCCTGTATACTGTAATGTTAATACTGTAGCTGCCTGTATACTGTAATGTTAATTCTGTAGCTGCCTGTATACTGTAATGTTAATACTGTAGCTGCCTGTTTTCTGTAATGTTAATACTGTAGCTGCCTGTATACTGTAATCTTAATACTGTAGATGCCTGTACATTGTAATGTTAATACTGTATCTGCCTCTATACTGAACTGTTAATGCTGTAACAGCCTGTATACTGTAATGTTATTGCTGTAGGTGCCTGTACGCTGTTATGTTAATACTGTAGCTGTCTGTATACTGTAAAGTTAATACTGTATCTGCCTGTATACTGTAATGTTAATACTGTAGCTGCCTGTATACTGTAATGTTAATACTGTAGCTGCCTGTATACTGTAATGTTAATACTGTAGCTGCCTGTATACTGTAATGTTAATACTGTAGCTGCCTGTATATTGTAATGTTAATACTGTAGCTGCCTGTATACTGTAATGTTAATACTGTAGCTGCCTGTATACTGTAATGTTAATACTGTAGCTGCCTGTATACTGTAATGTTAATACTGTAGCTGCCTGTATACTGTAATGTTAATACTGTAGCTGCCTGTATACTGTAATGTTAATACTGTAGCTGCCTGTATACTGTAATGTTAATACTGTAGCTGCCTGTATACTGTAATGTTAATACTGTAGCTGCCTGTATACTGTAATGTTAATACTGTAGCTGCCTGTATACTGTAATGTTAATACTGTAGCTGCCTGTATACTGTAATGTTAATACTGTAGCTGCCTGTATACTGTAATGTTAATACTGTAGCTGCCTGTATACTGTAATGTTAATACTGTAGCTGCCTGTATACTGTAATGTTAATACTGTAGCTGCCTGTATACTGTAATGTTAATACTGTACTGTACTGTAATGTTAATACTGTAGCTGCCTATACTGTAATGTTAATACTGTAGCTGCCTGTATACTGTAATGTTAATACTGTACCTGCCTGTATACTGTAATGTTAATACTGTAGCTGCCTGTATACTGTAATGTTAATACTGTAGCTGCCTGTATACTGTAATGTTAATACTGTAGCTGCCTGTATACTGTAATGTTAATACTGTAGCTGCCTGTATACTGTAATGTTAATAGTGTAGCTGCCTGTATACTGTAATGTTAATACTGTAGCTGCCTGTATACTGTAATGTTAATACTGTAGCTGCCTGTATACTGTAATGTTAATACTGTAGCTGCCTGTATACTGTAATGTTAATACTGTAGCTGCCTGTATACTGTAATGTTAATACTGTAGCTGCCTGTATACTGTAATGTTAATACTGTAGCTGCCTGTATACTGTAATGTTAATACTGTAGCTGCCTGTATACTGTAATGTTAATACTGTAGCTGCCTGTATACTGTAATGTTAATACTGTAGCTGCCTGTATACTGTAATGTTAATACTGTAGCTGCCTGTATTCTGTAATGTTAATACTGTAGCTGCCTGTATACTGTAATGTTAATACTGTAGCTGCCTGTATACTGCAATGTTAATGCCGTAGCTGACTGTATACTGAAATGTTAATACTGTAGCTGCTTGTATACTGTAATGTTAATACTGTAGCTTCCTGTATACTCTAATGTTAATACTGTAGCTGCCTGTAAACTGTAATGTTAATACTGTAGCTGCCTGTATACTGCAATGTTAATAATGTAGCTGCCTGTATACTGTAATGTTAATACTGTAGCTGCCTGTATACTGTAATGTTATTACTGTAGCTGCCTGTATACTGTAATGTTAATACTGTAGCTGCCTGTATACTGTAATGTTAATAATGTAGCTGCCTGTATACTGCAATGTTAATAATGTAGCTCCCTCTATACTGGAATGTTAATACTGTAGCTGCCTGTATACTGTAATGTTAATACTGTAGCTGCCTGTATACTGTAATGTTAATACTGTAGCTGCCTGTATACTGTAATGTTAATACTGTAGCTGCCTGTATACTGTAATGTTAATACTGTAGCTGCCTGTATACTGTAATGTTAATACTGTAGCTGCCTGTATACTGTAATGTTAATACTGTAGCTGCCTGTATACTGTAATGTTAATACTGTAGCTGCCTGTATACTGTAATGTTAATACTGTATCTGCCTGTATACTGTAATGTTAATACTGTAGCTGCCTGTATACTGTAATGTTAATACTGTAGCTGCCTGTATACTGTAATGTTAATACTGTAGCTGCCTGTATACTGTAATGTTAATACTGTAGCTGCCTGTATACTGTAATGTTAATACTGTAGCTGCCTGTATACTGTAATGTTAATACTGTAGCTGCCTGTATACTGTAATGTTAATACTGTAGCTGCCTGTATACTGTAATGTTAATACTGTAGCTGCCTGTATACTGTAATGTTAATACTGTACCTGCCTGTATACTGTAATGTTAATACTGTAGCTGCCTGTATACTGTAATGTTAATACTGTAGCTGCTTGTATACTGTAATGTTAATACTGTAGCTGCCTGTATACTGTAATGTTAATACTGTAGCTGCCTGTATACTGTAATGTTAATACTGTAGCTGCCTGTATACTGTAATGTTAATACTGTAGCTGCCTGTATACTGTAATGTTAATACTGTAGCTGCGTGTATACTGTAATGTTAATACTGTAGCTGCCTGTATACTGTAATGTTAATACTGTAGCTGCCTGTATACTGTAATGTTAATACTGTAGCTGCGTGTATACTGTAATGTTAATACAGTAGCTGCCTGTATACTGTAATGTTAATACTGTAGCTGCCTGCATACTGTAATGTTAATACTGTAGCTGCCTGTATACTGTAATGTTAATACTGTAGCTGCCTGTATACTGTAATGTTAATACTGTAGCTGCCTGTATACTGTAATGTTAATACTGTAGCTGCCTGTATACTGTAATGTTAATACTGTAGCTGCCTGTATACTGTATTATTAATACTGTAGCTGCCTGCATACTGTAATGTTAATACTGTAGCTGCCTGTATACTGGAATGCTAATACTGTAGCTGCATGTATACTGTATTGGTAATATTGTAGTTGTCTGTATACTGTAATGTTAATAATGTAGCTGCCTGTATAATGGAATGCTAATACTATGGCTGCCTGTATACTGTAAAGTTAATACTGTAGCTGCCTGTATACTCTAATGCTATTACTGTAGCTGCCTGTATAATGTAATGTTAATACTGTAGCTGCCTGTATACTGTAATGTTAATACTGTAGCTGCCTGTATACTGTAATGTTAATACTGTAGCTGCCTGTATACTGTAATGTTAATACTGTAGCTGCCTGTATACTGTAATGTTAATACTGTAGCTGCCTGTATACTGTAATGTTAATACTGTAGCTGCCTGTATTCTGTAATGTTAATACTGTAGCTGCCTGTATACTGTAATGTTAATACTGTAGCTGCCTGTATACTGTAATGTTAATACTGTAGCTGCCTGTATACTGTAATGTTAATACTGTAGCTGCCTGTATACTGTAATGTTAATACTGTAGCTGCCTGTATACTGTAATGTTAATACTGTAGCTGCCTGTATAATGTAATGTTAATACTGTAGCTGCCTGTATACTGTAATGTTAATACTGTAGCTGCCTGTATACTGTAATGTTAATACTGTAGCTGCCTGTATACTGTAATGTTAATACTGTAACTGCCTGTATACTGAAATGTTAAAACTGCAGCAGGTTGTATACTGTAATGTTAATACTCTAGCAGCCTGTATACTGTAATGTTAATACTCTAGCAGCCTGTGTTCTGTAATGTTAATACTGAAGCAGCCATCATACCGTAATGTTAATACTGTAGCTGCCTGTATACTGAAATGTTAATAATGTAGCAGCCTGTATGCTGTAATGTTATTTCTGTTGCAGCCTACATACTGTAATGTTAATACTGTAGCAGCCTGTATACTGTAATGTTAATACTGTAGCTGCCTGTATACTGTAATGTTAATACTGTAACTGCCTGTATACTGTAATGTTAATACTGTAGCAGCCTGTATACTGTAATGTTAGTACTCTAGCAGCCTGTACACTGAAATGTTAATACTGTAGCATCCTGTATACTGTAATGTTAATATTGTAGCAGCCTGTATACTGTAATGTTAATACTGTAGTAACCTTTATACTATAATGGTAATTTTGAAGCTTTCTGTATACAGTAATGTTAATACTTTAGCAACCTGTATACTGTAATGTTAATACTGTAGCTGTCTGTACACTGTAATGTTAATACTGAAGCTGCCTAAATACTGTAATGTTAATATTTTAGCTGCCTGTATACTGTATTGTTACTACTGAAGCTGCCTGTGTACTGTAATGTTAATACTGTAACTTCCTGTATACTGTAATGTTAATACTGTAGCTGCCTGTATACTGTAATGTTAATACTGTATGGTCCTGCCTGTATACTGTAATGTTAACACTGTACATGCCTGTATACTGTAATGTTAATACTGTAGCAGGCTGTATACTGTAATGTTAATACTGTAGCTGCCTGTATACTGTAATGTTAATACTGTAGCTGCCTGTATACTGTAATGTTAATACTGTAGCTGCCTGTATACTGTAATGTTAATACTGTAGCTGCCTGTATACTGTAATGTTAATACTGTAGCTGCCTGTATACTGTAATGTTAATACTGTAGCTGCCTGTATACTGTAATGTTAATACTGTACCTGCCTGTATACTGTAATGTTAATACTGTAGCTGCCTGTATACTGTAATGTTAATACTGTAGCTGCCTGTATACTGTAATGTTAATACTGTAGCTGCCTGTATACTGTAATGTTAATACTGTAGCTGCCTGTATACTGTAATGTTAATACTGTAGCTGCCTGTATACTGTAATGTTAATACTGTAGCTGCCTGTATACTGTAATGTTAATACTGTAGCTGTCTGTATACTGTAATGTTAATTCTGTAGCTGCCTGTATACTGTAATGTTAATACTGTAACTGCCTGAATACTGCAATGTTAATAATGTAGCTGCCTGTATACTGGAATGTTAATACTGTAGCTGTCTGTTTACTGGAAAGTTAATACTGTAGCTGTCTGTACATTGTAATGTTAATACTATAGCTGCCTGTATACTGGAATCTTAATACTGTAGCTACATGAACTCTGTATTGTTAATACTGTAGCTGCCTGTATATTGTAATGTTAATACTGTAGCTGCCTGTATACTGTAATGTTAATACTGTAGCTGCCTGTATACTGTAATGTTAATACTGTAGCTGCCTGTATACTGTAATGTTAATACTGTAGCTGCCTGTATACTGTAATGTTAAATTTGTAGCTGCCTGTATACTGTAATGTTAATACTGTAGCTGCCTGTATACTGTAATGTTAATACTGTAGCTGCCTGTATACTGTAATGTTAATACTGTACCTGCCTGTATACTGTAATGTTAATACTGTACCTGCCTGTATACTGTAATGTTAATAGTGTAGCTGCCTGTATACTGTGATGTTAATACTGTAGCAGCCTGTATACTGTAATGTTAATACTGTAGCTGCCTGTATACTGTAATGTTAATACTGTAGACGCCTGTATGCTGTAATGTTAATACTGTAGCTGCCTGTATACTGTAATGTTAATACTGTAGCTGCCTGTATACTGTAATGTTAATACTGTAGCTGCCTGTATACTGTAATGTTAATACTGTAGCTGCCTGTATACTGTAATGTTAATACTGTAGCTGCCTGTATACTGTAATGTTAATAATGTACCTGCCTGTATACTGTAATGTTAATACTGTAGCAGCCTGTATACTGTAATGTTAATACTGTAGCTGCCTGTATACTGTAATGTTAATACTGTAGCTGCCTGTATACTGTAATGTTAATACTGTAGCTGCCTGTATACTGTAATGTTAATACTGTAGCTGCCTGTATACTGTAATGTTAATACTGTAGCTGCCTGTATACTGTAATGTTAATACTGTAGCTGCCTGTATACTGTAATGTTAATACTGTAGCTGCCTGTATACTGTAATGTTAATACTGTAGCTGCCTGTATACTGTAATGTTAATACTGTAGCTGCCTGTATACTGTAATGTTAATACTGTAGCTGCCTGTATACTGTAATGTTAATACTGTAGCTGCCTGTACTGCCTGTATACTGTAATGTTAATACTGTAGCTGTCTGTATACTGCAATGTTAATACTGTAGCTGCCTGTATACTGTAATGTTAATACTGTAGCTGCCTGTATACTGTAATGTTAATACTGTACCTGCCTGTATACTGTAATATTAATACTGTAGCTGCCTGTATACTTTAATGTTAATACTGTAGCTGCCTGTATACTGTAATGTTAATACTGTAGCTGCCTGTATACTGTAATGTTAATACTGTAGCTGCCTGTATACTGTAATGTTAATACTGTAGCTGCCTGTATACTGTAATGTTAATACTGTAGCTGTCTGTATACTGTAATGTTAATACTGTAGCTGCCTGTATACCGTAATGTTAATACTGTAGCTGCCTGTATACTGCAATGTTAATACTGTAGCTGTCTGTATACTGTAATGTTAATACTGTAGCTGCCTGTATACTGTAATGTTAATACTGTAGCAGCCTGTATACTGTATTGTTAATGCTGTAGCTGTCTGTATACTGGAATGTTAATAGTGTAGCTGCCTGTATACTGTAATGTTAGTAATGTAGTTGCATGTATACTGTAATTTTAATACTGTAGCTGCCTGTATACTGGAATGATAATACTGTAGCTGCCTGTATACTGTAATGTTAATACTGTAGCTGCCTGTATACTGTAATGTTAATACTATAGCTGCCTGTATACTGTAATGTTAATACTGTAGCTGCCTGTATACTGTAATGTTAATAATGTAGCTGCCTGTATACTGGAATGCTAATTCTGTAGCTACCTGTATACTGTAATGTTAAAACTGTATCTGCCTGTCTGCTGGAATGATAATACTGTAGCTGCCTGTATACTATAATGTTAATACTGTAGCTGCCTGTATACTGTAATGTTAATACTGTAGCTGCCTGTATACTGTAATGTTAAAACTGTAGCTGCCAGTATGCTGGAATGTTAATACTGTAGCTTCCTGTATACTGTATTGTTAATACTTCAGCAGCCTGTATACTGTAATGTTAATAATGTAGCTGCCTGTATACTGTAATGTTAATACTGTAGCTGCCTGTATACTGTAATGTTAATACTGTAGCTGCCTGTATACTGTAATGTTAATACTGTAGCTGCCTGTATACTGCAATGTTAATACTGTAGCTGCCTGTATACTGTAATGTTAATACTGTAGCTGCATGTATACTGTAATGTTAATACTGTAGCTGCCTGTATACTGTAATGTTAATACTGTAGCTGCCTGTATACTGTAATGTTAATACTGTAGCTGCCTGTATACTGTAATGTTAATACTGTAGCTGCCTGTATACTGTAATGTTAATACTGTAGCTGCCTGTATACTGTAATGTTAATACTGTAGCTGCCTGTATACTGTAATGTTAATACTGTAGCTGCCTCTATGCTGTAATGTTAATACTGTAGCTGCCTGTATACTGTAATGTTAATACTGTAGCTGCCTGTATACTGTAATGTTAATACTGTAGCTGCCTGTATACTGTAATGTTAATACTGTAGCTGCCTGTATACTGTAATGTTAATACTGTAGCTGCCTGTATACTGTAATGTTAATACTGTAGCTGCCTGTATACTGTAATGTTAATACTGTAGCTGCCTGTATACTGTAATGTTAATACTGTAGCTGCCTGTATACTGTAATGTTAATACTGTAGCTGCCTGTATACTGTAATGTTAATACTGTAGCTGCCTGTATACTGTAATGTTAATACTGTAGCTGCCTGTATACTGTAATGTTAATACTGTAGCTGCCTGTATACTGTAATGTTAATACTGTAGCTGCCTGTATACTGTAATGTTAATACTGTAGCTGCCTGTATACTGTAATGTTAATACTGTAGCTGCCTGTATACTGTAATGTTAATACTGAAGCTGCCTGTATACTGTAATGTTAATACTGTAGCTGCCTGTATACTGTAATGTTAATACTGTAGCTGCCTGTATACTGTAATGTTAATACTGTAGCTGCCTGTATACTGTAATGTTAATACTGTAGCTGCCTGTATACTGTAATGTTAATACTGTAGCTGCCTGTACACTGTAATGTTAATACTGTAGCTGCCTGTATACTGTAATGTTAATACTGTAGCTGCCTGTATACTGTAATGTTAATACTGTAGCTGCCTGTATACTGTAATGTTAATACTGTAGCTGCCTGTATACTGTAATGTTAATACTGTAGCTGCCTGTATACTGTAATGTTAATACTGTAGCTGCCTGTATACTGTAATGTTAATACTGTAGCTCCCTGCTTACTGTAATGTTAATACTGTAGCTGCCTGTATACTGTAATGTTAATACTGTAGCTGCCTGTATACTGTAATGTTAATACTGTAGCTGCCTGTATACTGTAATGTGAATACTGTAGCTGCTGTTATACTGTAATATTAATACTGTAGCTGCCTGTATACTGTAATGTTAATACTGCAGCAGCCTCTATACTGGAATGTTAATACGGTAGCTGCCTCTATACTGTAATGTTAATACTGTAGCTGCCTGTTTTCTGTAATGTTAATACTGTAGCTGCCTGTATACTGTAATCTTAATAGTGTAGATGCCTGTACATTGTAATGTTAATACTGTAGCTGCCTGTATACTGCAATGTTAATAATGTAGCTGCCTGTATACTGGAATGCTAATGCTGTAGCTGCCTGTATACTGTAATGTTAACACTGTAGTTGCCTGTATACTGTAATGTTAATACTGTAGCTGCCTGTATACTTTAATGTTAATACTGTAGCTGCCTGTATACTGTAATGTTAATACTGTACCTGCCTGTATACTGTAATGTTAATACTGTAGCTGCCTGTATACTGTAATGTTAATACTGTAGCTCTCTGTATACTGGAATGTTAATACTGTAGCTGCCTGTATACTGTAATGTTAATACTGTAGCTGCCTGTATACTGTAATGTTAATACTGTAGCTGCCTGTATACTGTAATGTTAATACTGTAGCTGTCTGTATACTGTAATGTTAATACTGTAGCTGCCTGTATACTGTAATGTTAATACTGTAGCTGCCTGTATACTGTAATGTTAATACTGTAGCTGCCTGTATACTGTAATGTTAATACTGTAGCTGCCTGTATACTGTAATGTTAATACTGTAGCTGCCTGTATACTGTAATGTTAATACTGTAGCTGCCTGTATACTGTAATGTTAATACTGTAGCTGCCTGTATACTGTAATGTTAATACTGTAGCTGCCTGTATACTGTAATGTTAATACTGTAGCTGCCTGTATACTGTAATGTTAATACTGTAGCTGCATGTATACTGTAATGTTAATACTGTAGCTGCCTGTATACTGTAATGTTAATACTGTAGCTGCCTGTATACTGTAATGTTAATACTGTAGCTGCCTGTATACTGTAATGTTAATACTGTAGCTGCCTGTATACTGTAATGTTAATACTGTAGCTGCCTGTATACTGTAATGTTAATACTGTAGCTGCCTGTATACTGTAATGTTAATACTGTAGCTGCCTGTATACTGTAATGTTAATACTGTAGCTGCCTGTATACTGTAATGTTAATACTGTAGCTGCCTGTATACTGTAATGTTAATACTGTAGCTGCCTGTATACTGTAATGTTAATACTGTAGCTGCCTGTATACTGTAATGTTAATACTGTAGCTGCCTGTATACTGTAATGTTAATACTGTAGCTGCCTGTATACTGTAATGTTAATACTGTAGCTGCCTGTATACTGTAATGTTAATACTGTAGCTGCCTGTATACTGTAATGTTAATACTGTAGCTGCCTGTATACTGTAATGTTAATACTGTAGCTGCCTGTATACTGTAATGTTAATACTGTAGCTGCCTGTATACTGTAATGTTAATACTGTAGCTGCCTGTATACTGTAATGTTAATACTGTAGCTGCCTGTATACTGTAATGTTAATACTGTAGCTGCCTGTATACTGTAATGTTAATACTGTAGCTGCCTGTATACTGTAATGTTAATACTGTAGCTGCCTGTATACTGTAATGTTAATACTGTAGCTGCCTGTATACTGTAATGTTAATACTGTAGCTGCCTGTATACTGTAATGTTAATACTGTAGCTGCCTGTATACTGTAATGTTAATACTGTAGCTGCCTGTATACTGTAATGTTAATACTGTAGCTGCCTGTATACTGTAATGTTAATACTGTAGCTGCCTGTATACTGTAATGTTAATACTGTAGCTGCCTGTATACTGTAATGTTAATACTGTAGCTGCCTGTATACTGTAATGTTAATACTGTAGCTGCCTGTATACTGTAATGTTAATACTGTAGCTGCCTGTATACTGTAATGTTAATACTGTAGCTGCCTGTATACTGTAATGTTAATACTGTAGCTGCCTGTATACTGTAATGTTAATACTGTAGCTGCCTGTATACTGTAATGTTAATACTGTAGCTGCCTGTATACTGTAATGTTAATACTGTAGCTGCCTGTATACTGTAATGTTAATACTGTAGCTGCCTGTATACTGTAATGTTAATACTGTAGCTGCCTGTATACTGTAATGTTAATACTGTAGCTGCCTGTATACTGTAATGTTAATACTGTAGCTGCCTGTATACTGTAATGTTAATACTGTAGCTGCCTGTATACTGTAATGTTAATACTGTAGCTGCCTGTATACTGTAATGTTAATACTGTAGCTGCCTGTATACTGTAATGTTAATACTGTAGCTGCCTGTATACTGTAATGTTAATACTGTAGCAGCCTGTATACTGTAATGTTAATACTGTAGCTGCCTGTATACTGTAATGTTAATACTGTAGCTGCCTGTATACTGTAATGTTAATACTGTAGCTGCCTGTATACTGTAATGTTAATACTGTAGCTGCCTGTATACTGTAATGTTAATACTGTAGCTGCCTGTATACTGTAATGTTAATACTGTAGCTGCCTGTATACTGTAATGTTAATACTGTAGCTGCCTGTATACTGTAATGTTAATACTGTAGCTGCCTGTATACTGTAATGTTAATACTGTAGCTGCCTGTATACTGTAATGTTAATACTGTAGCTGCCTGTATATTGTAATGTTAATACTGTAGCTGCCTGTATACTGTAATGTTAATACTGTAGCTGCCTGTATACTGTAATGTTAATACTGTAGCTGCCTGTATACTGTAATGTTAATACTGTAGCTGCCTGTATACTGTAATGTTAATACTGTAGCTGCCTGTATACTGTAATGTTAATACTGTAGCTGCCTGTATACTGTAATGTTAATACTGTAGCTGCCTGTATACTGTAATGTTAATACTGTAGCTGTCTGTATACTGTAATGTTAATACTGTAGCTGCCTGTATACTGTAATGTTAATACTGTAGCTGTCTGTATACTGTAATGTTAATACTGTAGCTGCCTGTATACTGTAATGTTAATACTGTAGCTGCCTGTATACTGTAATGTTAATACTGTAGCTGCCTGTATACTGTAATGTTAATACTGTAGCTGCCTGTATACTGTAATGTTAATACTGTAGCTGCCTGTATACTGTAATGTTAATACTGTAGCTGCCTGTATACTGTAATGTTAATACTGTAGCTGCCTGTATACTGTAATGTTAATACTGTAGCTGCCTGTATACTGTAATGTTAATACTGTAGCTGCCTGTATACTGTAATGTTAATACTGTAGCTGCCTGTATACTGTAATGTTAATACTGTAGCTGCCTGTATACTGTAATGTTAATACTGTAGCAGCCTGTATACTGTAATGTTAATACTGTAGCAGCCTGTATACTGTAATGTTAATACTTTAGCAGCCTGTATACTCTAATGTTAATACTGTAGCTTCCTCTATACTGTAATGTTAACACTGTAGCTTCCTCTCTACTGTAATGTTAATACTGTAGCTGCCTGTATACTGTAATGTTAATACTGTAGCTGCCTGTATACTGTAATGTTAATAGTGTAGCTGCCTGTATACTGTAATGTTAATACTGCAGCTGCCTGTATACGGTAATGTTAATACTGTACCTGCCTGTATACTGTAATGTTAATAGTGTAACAGCCTGTATACTGTAAAGTTAATACTGTAGCCGCCTGTATACTGTAGTGTTAATAATGTAGCAGCCTGTATACTGTAATGTTAATACTGAAGCTGCCTGTATACTGTAATGTTAATAGTGTAGCTGCCTGTATACTGAATATTATTACTGTAGCAGCCTGTATACTGTAATATTAACACTGTAGCAGCCTGTATGCTGCAATGTTGTTACTGTAGCAGCCTGTATATTGTAATGTCAATACTGTAGCTGCCTGTATACTCTAATGTTAACACTGTAGCTGCCTGTATACTTTAATGTTTATACTGTAGCAACCTGTATACTGTAATGTTAATACTGTAGCAGCCTGTATACTGTAATGTTAATACTGTAGCTGCCTGTATACTGTAATGTTAATACTGTAGCAGCCTGTGTACTGTAATGTTAATACTGTAGCTGCCTGTATACTGTAATGTTAATACTGTAGCTGCCTGTATACTGTAATGTTAATACTGTAGCTGCCTGTATACTGTAATGTTAATACTGTAGCAGCCTGTATACTGTAATGTTAACACTGTAGCTGCTTGTATACTGTAATGTTAATACTGTAGCACTCTGTACATTGAAATATTAACACTGTAGCAGCCTGTATACTGTAATGTTAATACTGAAGCAGCCTGTATACTGTAATGTTAGTACTGTAACTGCATGTATACTGAAATGTTAATACTGTAGCAGCCTGTATACTGTAATGTTAATACTCTAGCAGCCTGTACACTGAAATGTTAATACTGTAGCTGTCTGTTTACTGGAAAGTTAATACTGTAGCTGTCTGTACATTGTAATGTTAATACTATAGCTGCCTGTATACTGGAATCTTAATACTGTAGCTACATGAACTCTGTATTGTTAATACTGTAGCTGCCTGTATATTGTAATGTTAATAGTGTAGCTGCCTGTATACTATATTGGTAATACTGTAGTTGCCTGCATACTGTCACGTTAATACTGTAGCTGCCTGTATACTGTAATGTTAATACTGTAGCCGCCTGTATACTGTAATGTTAATACTGTACCTGCCTGTATACTGTAATATTATCGCTGTAGCTTCCTCTATACTGTAATGTTAAGACTGTAGCTGCCTGTTTACTGTAATGTTAACACTCTAGCTACCTGTATACTGTAATGTTAATGCTCTAGCTGCCTGTATACTGTAATATTAATGCTATAGCTCCCTGCATACTATAATGTTATTAGTGTAGCTACCTGTATACTGTAATGTTAATACAGTAGCTGACTGTATTCTGTAATGTTAATACAGTAGCTGTCTGTATACCGTAATGTTAATAATGTAGCTGCCTGTATACTGTAATATTAATAGTTTAGCTGCCTGTATTCTGTAATGTTAATGTTGTAGCTGCCTGTATACTGTAATGTTAATACTGTAGTTGCCTGTATACTGTAATGTTAATACTGTCGCTGCCTCTATACTGTAATGCTACCTTTAATTTGCCTGGAGAGAGTTCCGTGGGTCAACGTCCCCGCGGCACGATCTGTGACCAGTCCTCCTGGTGGGTCAGAGCCTGACCAACCAGGCTGTTACTGCTGGCTGCACGTAATCCTACGTACGAGCCACAGCCCAGCTGGTCAGGTACCGACTTTAGGTGCTTGTCCAGTACCAGCTTGAAGACTGCCAGGGGTCTATTGGTAATCCTTTTTATGTATGCTGGAGACAGTTGAACAGTCTCGGACCCCTGACACTTATTGTATGGTCTCTTAACGTGCTAGTGACATCCCTGCTTTTCATTGGGGTGATGTTGCATCGTCTGCCAAGTCTTTTGCTTTCGTTGTGAGTGATTTTCCTGTGCAAGTTCGGTACTAGTCCCTCTAGGATTTTCCAGGTGTATATAATCATGTATCTCTCCCGGTAGTAGGTTGGTAGACAGCAACTACCCAGGGAAGTACTACCGTCTTGCCAGATGACTGTGAAACAGAAACCTGTAACTGTTTTGCATGATGGTAGGATTGCTGGTTTCTTTTTCAGTCTCATAAACACGCTAGATAACTCCTACTTACACTTTGGTCACACTTCACAGACACGCACATCTAGGTTTTTCTCCTTTTTCTAAATAGCTCTTGTTCTTCTTTATTTCTTCTATTGTCCATGGGGAAGTGGAAAAGAATCTTTCCTCCGTAAGCCATGTTTGTCGTATGAGGCGACTAAAATGCCGGGAGCAATGGGCTTGTAACCCCTTCTCCTCTAGACATTTACTAAAAAAAGAGAAGAAAAACTTTATAAAACTGGGATGCTTGAATGTGCGTGGATGTAGTGCGGATGACAAGAAACAGATGATTGCTGATGTTATGAATGAAAAGAAGTTGGATGTCCTGGCCCTAAGCGAAACAAAGCTGAAGAGGGTAGGGGAGTTTCGGTGGGGGGAAATAAATGGGATTAAATCTGGAGTATCTGAGAGAGTTAGAGCAAAGGAAGGGGTAGCAGTAATGTTGAATGATCAGTTATGGATGGAGAAAAGAGAATATGAATGTGTAAATTCAAGAATTATGTGGATTAAAGTAAAGGTTGGATGCGAGAAGTGGGTCATAATAAGCGTGTATGCACCTGGAGAAGAGAGGAATGCAGAGGAGAGAGAGAGATTTTGGGAGTTGTTAAGTGAATGTATAGGAGCCTTTGAACCAAGTGAGAGAGTAATTGTGGTAGGGGACCTGAATGCTAAAGTAGGAGAAACTTTTAGAGGGGGTTTGGTAGGTAAGTTTCGGGTGCCAGATGTAAATGATAATGGGAGCCCTTTGATTGAACTTTGCATAGAAAGGGTTTTAGTTATAGGTAATACATATTTTAAGAAAAAGAGGATAAATAAGTATACAAGATATGATGTAGGGCGAAATGACAGTAGTTTGTTGGATTATGTATTGGTAGATAAAAGACTGTTGAGTAGACTTCAGGATGTACATGTTTATAGAGGGGCCACAGATATATCAGATCACTTTCTAGTTGTAGCTACACTGACAGTAAAAGGTAGATGGGATACAAGGACAATAGAAGCATCAGGGAAGAGAGAGGTGAAGGTTTATAAACTAAAAGAGGAGGTAGTTAGGGTAAGATATAAACAGCTATTGGAGGATAGATGGGCTAATGAGAGCATAGGCAATGGGGTCGAAGAGGTATGGGGTAGGTTTAAAAATGTGGTGTTAGAGTGTTCAGCAGAAGTTTGTGGTTACAGGAAAGTGGGTGCAGGAGGGAAGAGGTGCGATTGGTGGAATGATGATGTAAAGAGAGTAGTAAGGGAGAAAAAGTTAGCATATGAGAAGTTTTTACAAAGTAGAAGTGATGCAAGGAGGGAAGAGTATATGGAGAAAAAGAGAGAGTTTAAGAGAGTGGTGAAGCAATGTAAAAAGAGAGCAAATGAGAGAGTGGGTGAGATGTTATCAACAAATTTTGTTGAAAATAAGAAAAAGTTTTGGAGTGAGATTAACAAGTTAAGAAAGCCTAGAGAACAAATGGATTTGTCAGTTAAAAATAGGAGAGGAGAGTTATTAAATGGAGAGTTAGAGGTATTGGGAAGATGGAGGGAATATTTTGAGGAATTGTTAAATGTTGATGAAGATAGGGAAGCTGTGATTTCGTGTATAGGGCAAGGAGGAATAACATCTTGTAGGAGTGAGGAAGAGCCAGTTGTGAGTGTGGGGGAAGTTCGTGAGGCAGTAGGTAAAATGAAAGGGGGTAAGGCAGCCGGGATTGATGGGATAAAGATAGAAATGTTAAAAGCAGGTGGGGATATAGTTTTGGAGTGGTTGGTGCAATTATTTAATAAATGTATGGAAGAGGGTAAGGTACCTAGGGATTGGCAGAGAGCATGCATAGTTCCTTTGTATAAAGGCAAAGGGGATAAAAGAGAGTGCAAAAATTATAGGGGGATAAGTCTGTTGAGTATAACTGGTAAAGTGTATGGTAGAGTTATTATTGAAAGAAATAAGAGTAAGACGGAGAATAGGATAGCAAATGAACAAGGAGGCTTTAGGAAAGGTAGGGGGTGTGTGGACCAGGTGTTTACAGTGAAACATATAAGTGAACAGTATTTAGATAAGGCTAAAGAGGTCTTTGTGGCATTTATGGATTTGGAAAAGGCGTATGACAGGGTGGATAGGGGGGCAATGTGGCAGATGTTGCAGGTGTATGGTGTAGGAGGTAGGTTACTGAAAGCAGTGAAGAGTTTTTACGAGGATAGTGAGGCTCAAGTTAGAGTATGTAGGAAAGAGGGAAATTATTTCCCAGTAAAAGTAGGCCTTAGACAAGGATGTGTGATGTCACCGTGGTTGTTTAATATATTTATAGATGGGGTTGTAAGAGAAGTAAATGCGAAGGTCTTGGCAAGAGGCGTGGAGTTAAAAGATAAAGAATCACACATAAAGTGGGAGTTGTCACAGTTGCTCTTTGCTGATGACACTGTGCTCTTGGGAGATTCTGAAGAGAAGTTGCAGAGATTGGTGGATGAATTTGGTAGGGTGTGCAAAAGAAGAAAATTAAAAGTGAATACAGGAAAGAGAAAGGTTATGAGGATAACAAAAAGATTAGGTGATGAAAGATTGGATATCAGATTGGAGGGACAGAGTATGGAGGAGGTGAATGTATTCAGATATTTGGGAGTGGACGTGACAGCGGATGGGTCTATGAAAGATGAGGTGAATCATAGAATTGATGAGGGGAAAAGGGTGAGTGGTGCACTTAGGAGTCTGTGGAGACAAAGAACTTTGTCCTTGGAGGCAAAGAGGGGAATGTATGAGAGTATAGTTTTACCAACGCTCTTATATGGGTGTGAAACATGGGTGATGAATGTTGCAGCGAGGAGAAGGCTGGAGGCAGTGGAGATCTCATGTCTGAGGGCAATGTGTGGTGTGAATATAATGCAGAGAATTCGTAGTTTGGAAGTTAGGAGGAGGTGCGGGATTACCAAAACTGTTGTCCAGAGGGCTGAGGAAGGGCTGTTGAGGAGGTTCGGACATGTAGAGAGAATGGAGCGAAACAGAATGACTTCAAGAGTGTATCAGTCTGTAGCGGAAGGAAGGCGGGGTAGGGGTCGGCCTAGGAAAGGTTGGAGGGAGGGGGTAAAGGAGGTTTTGCGTGCGATGGGCTTGGACTTCCAGCAGGCATGCGTGAGCATGTTTGATAGGAGTGAATGGAGATAAATGGTTTTCAATACTTGACGTGCTGTTGAAGTGTGAGCAAAGTAACATTTATGAAGGGGTTCAGGGAAACCGGCAGGCCGGACTTGAGTCCTGGAGATGGGAAGTACAGTGCCTGCACTCTGAAGGAGGGGTGTTAATGTTGCAGTTTAAAAACTGTAGTGTAAAGCACCCTTCTGGCAAGACAGTGATGGAGTGAATGATTGTGAAAGTTTTTCTTTTTCGGGCCACCCTGCCTTGGTGGGAATCGGCCAGTGTGATAATAAAAAACAAAATCTCTCCCGCCTGCATTCCATGGAATACAGGTTCAGGAACTTCAAGTGCTCCCAGTAATTGAGGTATTTTATCTCCGTTATGCACTCCGTGAAAGTTCTCTGTGCATTTTCTAGGCCAGCAATTTCACCTGCATTGAAAGGTGCTGTTAGTGTGCAGCAATATTCTAGCCTAGATAGAACAAGTGACCTGGGCTTGGCATCCCTAGTTTTGAAGGTTCTCATTATTCATCCTGTCATTTTTCTAGCAGTTGATACAATGTTAAGGTCCTTGAAGGTGAGATCCTCCGACATGATCGCTCCCAGGTCTTTGAAGTTGGTGTTTCGCTCTATTTTGTTGCCAGAATTTGTTTTGTACTCTGATGAAGATTTAATTTCCTCGAGTTTACCATATCTGAGTAATTGAAATTTCTCATCGTTGAACTTCATATTGTTTTCTGCAGCCCACTGAAAGATTTGGTTGATGTCCGCCTGGAGCCTTGCAGTGTCTGCAATGGAAGACACTGTCATTCAGATTCGGGTGTCATCTGCAAAGGAAGACAAGATGCTGTGGCTGACATCCTTGTCTATGTCAGATATAAGGATGAGAAACAAGATGGGAGAGAGTACTGTGCCTTGTGGAACAGAGCTTTTCAACGTAGATGCCTCGGACTTTACTCTGTTGAATACTACTCTTTGTGTTCTGTCTGTGAGGAAATTATAGATCCATCGACCAACTTTTCCTCTTATTCCTTTAGCACGCATTTTGTGCGCTATTACGCCATGGTCACACTTGTCGAAGGCTTTTGCAAAGTCTGTATATATTACATCTGCATTCTTTTTGTCTTCTAGTCCATCTAGGACCTTGTCGTAGTGATCCAATAGTTGAGACAGACAGGAGCGACCTGTTCTAAACCCATGTTCTTAGGACCCCTTCAAAGATTTTTATGATATGGGATGTTAGTGCTATCGGTCTGTAGTTCTTTGCTATTGCTTTACTGCCCCCTTTGTGGAGTGGGGCTATGTCTGTTGTTTTTAGTAACTGTGGGACGACCCCCGTGTCCATGCTCCCTCTCCATAGGATGGTAAAAGCTCGTTATAGGGGCTTCTTGCAGTTCTTGATGAACACGGAGTTCCATGAGTCTGGCCCTGGGGCAGAGCGCATGGGCATGTCATTTATCGCCTGTTCGAAGTCATTTGGCGTCAGGATAACATCAGATAGGCTTGTGTTAACCAAATTATGTGGCTCTCTCATAAAAAATTCATTTTGATCTTCGACTCTCAGTCTGGTTAACAGCTTGCTAAAAACTGAGTCATATTGGGACTTCAGTAGCTCACTCATTTCCTTGCTGTCATCTGTGTAGGACCGATCTTGTTTAAGTAGGAGCCCAATAATAGACGTTGTTCTCGACTTTGATTTGGCAAAGGAGAAGAAATACTTTGGGTTTCTTCGATTTCATTTATGTCTTTTAGTTCTTCCCGCGATTCCTGACTCCTATAAGATTCCTTTAGCTTAAGTTCGATGTTTGCTATTTCTCTGACCAGTGACTCCCTACGCATTTCAGATTTATTGGCCTCTTTTAGCCGCTCTGATATTCTTTTCCGTCGCCTGTAAAGGGAGCGCCTGTCTCTTTCTATTTTACATCTACTCCTCCCTTTTCTTAGAGGAATAAGACTTGTGCATACATCGAGTGCCGCCGAGTTAATCTGTTCTAGGCATAAGTTGGGGTCTGTGTTGCTTAGTATATCTTCCCAGCTTATATCGATGAGGACTTGGCTTACTTAGTCCCACTTTATGTTTTTGTTATTGAAGTTGAATTTGGTGAATGCTCCCTCGTGACTAATCTCATTATGTCGATCTGGGGCTCCGCGCATACATGTCTGAACCTCGATTAAGTTGTGATCTGAGTATATTGTTTTTGATATGGTGACATTTCGTATCAGATCATCATTGTTAGTGAAGATGAGGTCTAGTGTATTCTCCAGTCTAGTAGGCTCTATTATTTGCTGGTTTAAATTGAATTTTATGCAGAGATTTAAAAGCTCGTGTGTGTGTGAGAGTTCTCGTCAGAGCTGCCTCCTGGTGTTATCACTGCAACAACATTATTTGCTATATTCCTCCATTTTAGGTGCCTTAAGTTGAAATCTCCCAGGAGCAAGATGTTGGGGGCAGGAGCTGGCAGATTTTCCAGACAATGGTCAATTTTTAACAGCTGTTCCTGGAATTGCTGGGACGTTGCATCCAGAGACTTGTAGACTACCACAATGACTAGGTTTTGGTTCTCGATCTTTACTGCTAAAACTTCCACTACATCATTTGAGGTATTAAGCAGTTCTGTGCAAACAACTGACTCTGCGATGTACAGGCCAACCCCCCCTTCCTTTTGCCTGTTCACTCTGTCGCATCTGTATAGGTTGTAACCTGGGATCCATATTTCGTTGTCCAAGTGATCCTTTATGTGGGTCTCTGTGAAAGCTGCAAACATTGCATTTGCCTCTGCAAGCAGTCCACGGATGAAAGGTATTTTGTTGTTCGTTGCTGGCTTCAGACCCTGTATATTTGCAAAGAAGAATGTCATCGGACTGGTGGTATTGTTGGTACTGGGGGGGATTTTTTTTCCAGCATTAGTACCTGTATCTGTTGGTTTGGAGTGGAGGCCATTGACTGTGGTTCCACTCCAGGATTGACTGGATTTGGTGTACGATTTTCGCCATTTCCTGCCAGTTTTTTTTCCTTCCTGGCACTAAAAAACCTCTCCCTCTTGAGTGGCTGTGGAAATTTATTTGGTCCCTAAAGTTCCACAGGACAGATCCAGCATGGCCGTACGGGACGGCTGAGCTGGGCGGCCCTTAAAACCCTCCCAAACAAACAGCATTCTCTCTCGTTGGCATGGATTGTTGGTAAGGTTATTTAATTTATAGATTTACTCTTCAGGGAAGGAGTAGGTAGCTTTACTGTTAGTATATTAATATTAGGTTTACTAAGGCAACTGTAGATAATAATAATGTAGACCTAAGACCTTAACATAGGTAGTAATAGGCCGATAATGTCGGCAAACACTAGGATAAGTTAGCTAGGGAGAACTGGCAGCCCTAGTTTGAACGAAGAGACGAGGGTCTGGAAGAGGGACCAGCTCGTTCTTCTTAAGACAGACACCAACTGGACAAGACGTGCCGTGATCAGCAGACGGCGCCCCCCCAAATGTCTTCACATCTGAGACCTGGGGAAATCTGGTAGAGGCACCTCGATGTACCGTAGATGACCTCCTCCGTCAGGCCCATACAGTAAGACAAGACCACTATTTCTTGTAGAATTCTGGCCAGTGTCTGGAGAGTTTGTGAGTTGAGTTTTGACTGTGGGCCCGGTTGCAACAGGTTGAGCATGCCCAGTAAGTACCAGTGTCTCAGAGCAGTCTGGAAGCTAGTGTCTGAGTCTGCATAGTTATACTAGGGGATACATACCCTCTTGGATATAGGAATTTCTGAGGTGCAGGCAGGACACTAATTACGATTGAATATTGCAGGAATTAAGGCTCCCGGTTGCACGTGGTTTCTGAGGGAAAGTCCAGAGGGGCTAAGGCTAAGCTTAGGGAAGTTGAAGATCAGGATATATGCTGCAACACCAAGTAAGTTAGTCCTTTATACGTGCATGCAGGCGAGTTTTCTTGCAATTCCAATCATTTGTGAAAATCTGTCCTATAAGCCACTTGTGAGGCTGAGGTACCCACCTCAGAGCTCGGTGTCAACAGAGTTTGCCAGGGTAGGTGACTCACTTGGAGGCAGCCCACACAAATTTTCACAAAAGTGGTCCTTCAAACCGGATGTGGAATAGCTAGGTTAAGCTATTATAGCTAGGCCTCAGTTAGGAACCAGTTTAACAGAGTTAGGTTAAGCTATCATAGCTAGGCCACAGTTAGGAACCAGTTTAACAGAGTTAGGTTAAGCTATCATAGCTAGGTCACAGTTAGGAACCAGTTTAACAGAGTTAGGTTAAGTTAGCACACCCAGGCCCAAAGTTACACAGAGGCTAGACAAAGCTGACTATACACAGAAGTTGTTATTTGCAGTAATTTACAGGCAGGCCAGGTAGGCTAGAGAAGCTTGTGAATTTAATTATTTACAGTGATTACAAGTAATCCAGAGTAGGAGACTTGTGTGTTGATTACTTACAGTGGATTTGCAAGGTAGCCACAGTTAGGCTAGGCTTGTGCAATATTTACAAAAGTTATATTAGCTAGGACAGATTTAACCTAGTTATTATTTGCAGGGAGTTATAAAGCCAGGTTTAAGCTCTAGCACACTAGCTAGGTTAGGATTTACCTTATCCAACCATCCATGCTAGACAGAGTAAGCTGGGCACAGTTAGGCCAAGCTGTCTACATACATTATTCATTTACTGTTTCACAAGTTGATTTGTTGAATTTATTTGTGTTAACCAAGTGATTTTAATTTGTATACTGCACTTTTATTGTGTGATTTTCATTGTCTTTGATTCATGTTAATGTGGGATTTGTGAATTGTACCTGAGACTAGGTTAAGTCCTGTAATTATTTGCTGGCATTGTACGGGAAAGTGCTAGGTTAAGCTTTCACATCGATACACATTTTGTTTGGGATTTGAGAGCTAACAGTGTACAATTTAAGTCAGAGTAGAGTCAATATAACAAAGGGAATTGTTAAGCTTGTTGAGAAGCCTTAAGACTCGTTCATTCTTACCTAACACCGTGACGTGCTGTGGGGTGGACTGGGTAAAGTACAATTAGTGTCACACTCCTCATTAAACTTCGACAATGGCAGATGGGGGTTCAGGAGAGTCTGGTTCAGTGTTAACAAAATTAAGACGATCAGTAGCGGCATACAAAGGGCATCTGAACAGAATGCGCAACAGGTGCAAGGCTACTTGCCAACGCAGTAACGTAGACTGCGATGATTTGCAAGACTGCTTGAAGAGTTTGGGGGAAAAATGGGAAGCCTATGAACAAGCATTCTCAGCATATGAGCTACAGGCTATTGAGGATGATGAATCCCAGGGTAGTCTTCAACAGGCTCTGGACGAATTCACTAAGGATGATGTAGATTGTCATCAGGAGATGAATATGTACAAAGATAAGTTAAGTACATTAAAGGCTAGTATTCCAAGGGTGGTGTCAAACACCGCAGGTATCCCAAACAGCCACACACCTGTCAATATGTTGCCCAGGTTGCCCCAGTTGAATTTACCAACGTTCGACGGAACCTTAACAGAGTACATTGCTTTCTGGGATCAGTTTAAAGCCCAGATAGATGACAGGAACGATTTGTCAGATGCCGTCAAATTGCAGTATTTGCGGTCGCAGCTCAAGGGTAAAGCCTTAGACCTGGTCCGGCACTACCAGATTACCGACACTAATTACCAACATGCCAAAGACCAATTAGAAGACATGTTTGGCAACACTGGAGAGATAAAGGTAGCTATACTTTATCGGTTGTTGGATCTAGAGGCTTGCCGACATGACCGTCAAAGAATAGAGAAGTTCCGTATTGAAATTATGAGCTTGACAAATAGTTTCAGAGATTTGCATGATGAGGATGATTCAGAATGGGTCCTTAGCCAGGTGATTCAGAGGAAACTGGCTAGCACTACAGTGCATGAGTTACACTTAAAATATCAGACGAATAGGTTCACGATAAAACAAATCGTTGAGGGGTTGGGAGATCTCGTTTCTCATTTGAGTATAGGTGTGAGAGAAGAGTCACCACCAACGCCACATAAAAACACAGACAGTCACTCAAAGATCTCGAGAGATCAGTCTAAAGCTCGTATGACTAACGTTGGAGTGTACTATGGTAAAGAGGTGTCTAAGGTAAGAACCTCTAAGCAGAACCTCAGAGGCACTCATGCCAGAATATGCGTGTTCTGCGAAGGCGAACATGCTAGCACGAGTTGCTCGGAGTATATGACACTGAGCAGTAGGCAACAGAGACTAAGGGAGTTGAGACTCTGCTTCAAGTGTTGTGGGGAACACTATGCGAGAGACTGTGGCACCCAGCTCAGTGAGTGTCGAGTCTGTTGCAAAGGTAAGCACCATACTGCACTATGTCCCAATAATTTAAGGGAACCCCAGGCTAGTTGGGATATCTCTCAGGTAGAGATAGAAAGTGAGTCCGAGCCTGAAATGGTAGCCAGCGTGATTAGTGGGAGTGAAGTCTCTAATCTGAGTGAGAATCACGGAGGTGCTGCCCTACCTACAGTCATGGCAAAGGTTGTGAATGGGCACAGGTCCGAAACAACCCGATTATTCTTTGACCCAGGAGCACAAGTATCCTTGATAACAAAGAAGTTGGTGGCTAAATTAAAGTTGAAGGCCACAAAGAAAGTTAGTATGATGTTGGGAGGGGCTATAAGTCAGGTCCCACCCAAATCTTATGATGTGGTGGATGTCACAGTCAAATTAGGTGGACATCGCAGAGACATTACAGCCTTGGTGGTAGAGACATTACCCAGGGCAATTACAGCGAGAGGTCTAGCTGCAGCAGCTAAGCGATTGAAAGACCTTGACGTGAAGCTGGCAGACCAGGGAATTACCACTGACACAGTCAGAAATGTAGGTATCCTGGTGGGATCCAATCATATAGATGACTTCCTGTCTACACGACGGACGTTTAGGGAAGGAATTGGGTTATACAGATCCCCAGTAGGATACATCATAGGCGGCCGGATTCCACCTGAATTCCCTGCCACGCCAGATAGAGGAGAAGCTGTCCCCATGATAGCTGGGGGAATAGTGATAATGAGTACCAGTATACACGATGAACCGCCAGGGAGGCTGAACCAGGTAGGGAGTGACGAACACTCGGCCACCTTGGGAAAACACTTTTACAGGGTACGTAAAGAGGGAGATAGATTGCCTTTAAATCCAGGGAACCTCGTAACAGTGGGAGGAAAGGCTACCAGGGCCACATAAGTGGGCCACTGGGTGAGAAAGTACGGAGCCACTCAGTCAAGGCTAGACATACGAAAGATGTTAAAGTTAAAGGAAAGGGTGCTAAGACCACCGGAACCAACAAGTTTACACCCCCAGAGGTCCACGCAGGGGAAACTGGATGGTTGAAGTTAGACCGGAGTCTGCTCGACGAGAGTGGCCGGACGGCACTCGTGTCCAGGGTCCGCTGTGGGGGCTCGCGGAAGGTGAACTTGATTTAGACTTAGCGCCTACCTTCCCCGGCGGGAGGATGTGGAAATTTATTTGGTCCCTAAAGTTCCACAGGACAGATCCAGCATGGCCGTACTGGACGGCTGAGCTGGGCGGCCCTTAAAACCCTCCCAGACAAACAGCATTCTCTCTCGTTGGCATGGATTGTTGGTAAGGTTATTTAATTTATAGATTTACTCTTCAGGGAAGGAGTAGGTAGTTTTACTGTTAGTAAATTAATATTAGGTTTACTAAGGCAACTGTAGAAAATAATAATGTAGACCTAAGACCTTAACATAGGTAGTAATAGGCCGATAATGTCGGCAAACACTAGGATAAGTTAGCTAGGGAGAACTGGCAGCCCTAGTTTGAACGAAGAGACGAGGGTCTGGAAGAGGGACCAGCTCGTTCTTCTTAAGACAGACACCAACTGGACAAGACGTGCCGTGATCAGCAGACGGCGCCCCCCACATGTCTTCACATCTGAGACCTGGGAAAATCTGATAGAGGCACCTCGATGTACCGTAGATGACCTCCTCCGTCAGGCCCATACAGTAAGAGAAGACCACTATTTCTCGTAGAATTCTGGCCAGTGTCTGGAGAGTTTGTGAGTTGAGTTTTGACTGTGGGCCCGGTTGCAACAGGTTGAGCATGCCCAGTAAGTACCAGTGTCTCAGAGCAGTCTGGAAGCTAGTGTCTGAGTCTGCATAGTTATACTAGGGGATACATACCCTCTTGGATATAGGAATTTCTGAAGTGCAGGCAGGACACTAATTACGAGTTAAGGCTCCCGGTTGCACGTGGTTTCTGAGGGAAAGTCCAGAGGGGCTAAGGCTAAGCTTAGGGAAGTTGAAGATCAGGATATATGCTGCAACACCAAGTAAGTTAGTCCTTTATACGTGCATGCAGGCGAGTTTTCTTGCAATTCCAATCATTTGTGAAAATCTGTCCTATAAGCCACTTGTGAGGGTGAGGTACCCACCTCAGAGCTCGGTGTCAACAGAGTTTGCCAGGGTAGGTGACTCACTTGGAGGCAGCCCACAGAAATTTTCACAGTGTCTGTGGCTACCCAGGTTTTTCCATGGCCTGGATGTTTAGTATCTTTTTGTCCCCTTTAGATGGTGTGCCTGGCAATTTAAATTATAGCACAGGCTTTCCTGTACTGAAAAGGGACACATTTCAGGGTGAAAAAGCTTACAGGATGGGAGTTTGCAGTTTCCTGTTGCCATATGGGCACGGCATTTTCTAGGGTGGTCATAGTTGCACGTCCCATCTGTTTTTCTAGATTTCCCATGCCTGCAGATACCAAGTGCATAGTATGTGCACAGGCTTGGTTTCCATTTGCCTTGGGTTTCTGTGACTGTATTCCCTGTTGGTGCATGTTTACCTGTCTTATTCCTATCCTCACTAGCACCAACAATGGAGCTCTCACCAGTTGTTTTTGGTGATGTATCCTCACTATTGCTAGTGGAGTCCTCTTGTTTGCTATTTTATGTGGTATTACTAGTTTGTCCTTGACTGCGCTTGTTTTCCCACTACAGTTCCTGTCTCCCATGAGGTCATTTATATGCATTCCCTCATGCGTATATTTCCTGACTACCTGGACAAAATCTCCAGCTTCACCATTACTGTCTCCCAGGACAGCACCTCCAGCTTCACCATTACTGTCTACCAGGATAGCACTATCAGCCCCACATTTCCTGACTATCAGGGCATCACCTCCAGCCTTACAGTTTCTGACTACATGGCCAGCACCAAGGGCGATACCATCCAGCCCAGACTTTTTATTCTCGCATCTGTTATAGAATGCTTCCAGGTTTTCTATGAAGTCTGCTTTGATTTTATCATCTTTTAATACCAATGTGATTTTAGTCCACAGATTTATCTCATTTGGGCATACCCAAAAACACTTCCCTGATTTAATACTGCTTGTAGCTAGTTCTTGGATATCTGCACAAGAGGCGTGACACCAATTTTCACAAAAATTACAATTTATCCATGCGGAAGCCCGTTTGTGTGACTGCAGACTACATAATGTGATTTGAATGGTTGATTTACTGTAATTCTACTAGTAACCTCTTGAATATTCCACTAATAACCTCCTTAAAGTGAAGCTCTAGATATTTGTATTTCTATTTCTAACTGTACTTGTATATTAATACAGCTTACCGGAACGTTTGTTTTATATTTATTGTTTGTGTTTGATAAGGGCGCCTACAACCCCATCCGTTTACAGTCTGTTTTATTGTTCAACGAATCCGTTTGAAACCGGTCAAGGGTTCAGACCAGTCAAGGGTTCGGACCAGTCAAGGGTTCGGAACCACTCGGATCTGATCACTGGGTCACTTATTTAAAACATACTGGTTTGTTATTTGGGCTAACACAATGAGGATCTACTGGAAATTATCTAACCGAGTAATATGTGATTTGATTGATACAAAAGTATAATTTGCGTGTTGAAGAACCGGTGATTGCTGGCAGCTCCTACAATGACGAACGGTCGAGCCTCAACCCTTGTTTATCGATCACTGTATCTAGCTTTTCTAGGTTTTTGCTTCCGTATCCACCACAATAAATGCAATATTATCACTATAGTTGACTGGTGGAAATTTTTGGAGGAAAGACGCTTTGTCTGAAGAAATATTTGCTTCTCGTTGTGTATATTGCGACCGCTGGTAACTAAAGGTTATATGAATTTCACAGTATACGTCTGGTATTTCAAGAAAAGAGAAACTAATGAAAGTCACTCCACTCCACTAAGTACCATTATATTACTGGTTAGTTGCTACTACAACACTGTTTTTTCCTATTATATGTGAGGTACACTAGCAGGCCAGGAAGATTTTATGGAGATACACTAGCAGGCCAGGAAGATTATATGGAGGTACACTAGCAGGCCAGGAAGATTATATGGAGGCACACAAACAGGCCAGGAAGATTATATGGAGGCACACAAGCAGGCCAGGAAGATTATATGTGAGGTACACTAGCTGGCCAGGAAGATTATGTGTGAGGTACACTAGCAGACCAGGAAGATTATATGTGAGGTACACTAGCAGACCAGGAAGATTATATGTGAGGTACACTAGCAGGGTAGGAAGATTATATGCGAGGTACACTAGAAGGCCAGGAAGAATATATGTGAGGTACACTAGCAGGCCAGGAAGATTATATGCGAGGTACACTAGCAGGCCAGGAAGATTATATGGAGGTACACTAGCAGGCCAGGAAGATTATGTGGAGGCGCACTAGCAGGCCAGGAAGATTATATGTGAGGTACACTAGCAGGCCAGGAAGATTATGTGTGAGGTACACTAGCAGGCCAGGAAGACTATATGTGAGGTACACTAGCAGGCCAGGAAGATTATATGTGAGGTACACTAGCAGGCCAGGAAGATTATATGTGAGGTACACTAGCAGGCCAGGAAGATTATATGCGAGGTACACTAGCAGGCCAGGAAGATTATATGTGAGGTACACTAGCAGGCCAGGAAGATTATATGCGAGGTACACTAGCAGGCCAGGAAGATTATATGTGAGGTACACTAGCAGGCCAGGAAGAATATATATGAAGTACACTAGCAGACCCGGAAGATTATATGTGAGGTACACTAGCAGGCCAGGAAGATTATATGTGAGGTACACTAGCAGGCCAGGAATATTATATGTGAGGTACACTATGAGGCCAGGAAGATTACATGTGAGGTACACTAGCAGGCCAGGAAGATTATATGCGAGGAACACTAGCAGGTCAGGAAGATTATAAGCGAGGTACACTAGCAGGTCAGGAAGATTATATGTGAGGTACACTAGCAGGCCAGGAAGATTATATGCGAGGTACACTAGCAGGCCAGGAAGATTATATGGAGGTACACCAGCAGGCCAGGAAGATTATATGTGAAGTACACTAGCAGGCCAGGAAGATTATATGTGAGGTACACTAGCAGGCCAGGAAGATTATATGCGAGGTACACTAGCAGGCCATCAAGAATATATGCGAGGTATACTAGCAGGCCAGGAAGATTATATGCGAGGTACACTAGCAGACCAGGAAGATTATATGCGAGGTACACTAGCAGGCCAGGAAGATTATGTGTGAGGTACACTAGCAGGCCAGGAAGATTATATGTGAGGTACACTAGCAGACCAGGAAGATTATATGTGAGGTACACTAGCAGGCCAGGAAGATTATATGTGAGGTACACTAGCAGGCCAGGAATATTATATGTGAGGTACACTATGAGGCCAGGAAGATTATATGCGAGGTACACTAGCAGGCCAGGAAGATTGTATGCGAGGTACACTAGCAGGTCCGGAAGATTATATGCGAGGTACACTAGCAGGTCAGGAAGATTATATGTGAGGTACACTAGCAGGCCAGGAAGATTATATGCGAGGTACACTAGCAGGCCAGGAAGATTATATGCGAGGTACACTAGCAGGCCAGGAAGATTATATGTGAGGTACACTAGCAGGGTAGGAAGATTATATGCGAGGTACACTAGAAGGCCAGGAAGATTATATATGAGGTACACTATGAGGCCAGGAAGATTATATGTGAGGTACACTAGCAGGCCAAGAAGATTATATGGAGGTACAACAGCAGGCCAGGAAGATTATATGCGAGGTACACTAGCAGGCCATGAAGATTATATGCGAGGTACACTAGCAGGCCAAGAAGATTATATGGAGGTACAACAGCAGGCCAGGAAGATTATATGCGAGGTACACTAGCAGGCCAGGAACATTATATGCGAGGTACACTAGCAGGTCAGAAAGATTATATGCGTGGTACACTAGCAGGTCAGGAAGATTATATGTGAGGTACACTAGCAGGCCAGGAAGATTATATGCGAGGTACACTAGCAGGCCAGGAAGATTATATGGAGGTACAACAGCAGGCCAGGAAGATTATATGTGAGGTACACTAGAAGGCCAGGAACATTATATGTGAGGTACACTAGCAGGCCAGGAAGATTATATGCGAGGTACACTAGCAGGCCAGGAAGATTATATGTGAGGTACACTAGCAGGCCAGGAAGAATATATATGAAGTACACTAGCAGACCAGGAAGATTATATGTGAGGTACACTAGCAGGCCAGGAAGATTATATGTGAGGTACACTATGAGGCCAGGAAGATTATATGTGAGGTACACTAGCAGGCCAGAAGATTATATGCGAGGTACACTAGCAGGTCAGGAAGATTATATGCGAGGTACACTAGCAGGTCAGGAAGATTATATGTGAGGTACACTAGCAGGCCAGGAAGATTATATGTGAGGTACACTAGCAGGCCAGGAAGATTATATGGAGGTACACCAGCAGGCCAGGAAGATTATATGTGAAGTACACTAGCAGGCCAGGAAGATTATATGTGAGGTACACTAGCAGGCCAGGAAGATTATGTGTGAGGTACACTAGCAGGCCAGGAAGACTATATGTGAGGTACACTAGCAGGCCAGGAAGATTATATGTGAGGTACACTAGCAGGCCAGGAAGATTATATATGAGGTACACTAGCAGGCCAGGAAGATTATATGCGAGGTACACTAGCAGGCCAGGAAGATTATATGTGAGGTACACTAGCAGGCCAGGAAGATTATATGCGAGGTACACTAGCAGGCCAGGAAGATTATATGTGAGGTACACTAGCAGGCCAGGAAGAATATATATGAAGTACACTAGAAGACCCGGAAGATTATATGTGAGGTACACTAGCAGGCCAGGAAGATTATATGTGAGGTACACTAGCAGGCCAGGAATATTATATGTGAGGTACACTAGCAGGTCAGGAAGATTATATGTGAGGTACACTAGCAGGCCCGGAAGATTATATGCGAGGTACACTAGCAGGCCAGGAAGATTATATGGAGGTACACCAGCAGGCCAGGAAGATTATATGTGAAGTACTTAGCAGGCCAGCAAGATTATATGTGAGGTACACTAGCAGGCCAGGAAGATTATATGCGAGGTACACTAGCAGGCCATGAAGAATATATGCGAGGTATACTAGCAGGCCAGGAAGATTATATGCGAGGTACACTAGCAGACCAGGAAGATTATATGCGAGGTACACTAGCAGGCCAGGAAGATTATGTGTGAGGTACACTAGCAGGCCAGGAAGATTATATGTGAGGTACACTAGCAGACCAGGAAGATTATATGTGAGGTACACTAGCAGGCCAGGAAGATTATATGTGAGGTACACTAGCAGGCCAGGAATATTACATGTGAGGTACACTATGAGGCCAGGAAGATTATATGCGAGGTACACTAGCAGGCCAGGAAGATTGTATGCGAGGTACACTAGCAGGTCAGGAAGATTATATGCGAGGTACACTAGCAGGTCAGGAAGATTATATGTGAGGTACACTAGCAGGCCAGGAAGATTATATGCGAGGTACACTAGCAGGCCAGGAAGATTATATGCGAGGTACACTAGCAGGCCAGGAAGATTATATGTGAGGTACACTAGCAGGGTAGGAAGATTATATGCGAGGTACACTAGAAGGCCAGGAAGATTATATATGAGGTACACTATGAGGCCAGGAAGATTATATGTGAGGTACACTAGCAGGCCAGGAAGATTATATGCGAGGTACACTAGCAGGCCAAGAAGATTATATGGAGGTACAACAGCAGGCCAGGAAGATTATATGCGAGGTATACTAGCAGGCCAGGAACATTATATGCGAGGTACACTAGCAGGCCAGAAAGATTATATGCGAGGTACACTAGCAGGTCAGGAAGATTATATGTGAGGTACACTAGCAGGCCAGGAAGATTATATGCGAGGTACACTAGCAGGCCAGGAAGATTATATGGAGGTACAACAGCAGGTCAGGAAGATTATATGTGAGGTACACTAGAAGGCCAGGAAGATTATATGTGAGGTACACTAGCAGGCCAGGAAGATTATATGCGAGGTACACTAGCAGGCCAGGAAGATTATATGTGAGGTACACTAGCAGGCCAGGAAGAATATATTTGAAGTACACTAGCAGACCAGGAAGATTATATGTGAGGTACACTAGCAGGCCAGGAAGATTATATGTGAGGTACACTATGAGGCCAGGAAGATTATATGTGAGGTACACTAGCAGGCCAGGAAGATTATATGCGAGGTACACTAGCAGGTCAGGAAGATTATATGTGAGGTACACTAGCAGGCCAGGAAGATTATATGCGAGGTACACTAGCAGGCCAGGAAGATTATATGGAGGTACACCAGCAGGCCAGGAAGATTATATGTGAAGTACACTAGCAGGCCAGGAAGATTATATGTGAGGTACACTAGCAGGCCAGGAAGATTATATGCGAGGTACACTAGCAGGCCATGAAGAATATATGCGAGGTATACTAGCAGGCCAGAAAGATTATATGCGAGGTACACTAGCAGACCAGGAAGATTATATGCGAGGTACACTAGCAGGCCAGGAAGATTATGTGTGAGGTACACTAGCAGGCCAGGAAAATTATATGTGAGGTACACTAGCAGACCAGGAAGATTATATGTGAGGTACACTAGCAGGCCAGGAAGATTATATGTGAGGTACACTAGCAGGCCAGGAACATTATATGTGAGGTACACTATGAGGCCAGGAAGATTATATGCGAGGTACACTAGCAGGCCAGGAAGATTGTATGCGAGGTACACTAGCAGGTCAGGAAGATTATATGCGAGGTACACTAGCAGGTCAGGAAGATTATATGTGAGGTACACTAGCAGGCCAGGAAGATTATATGCGAGGTACACTAGCAGGCCAGGAAGATTATATGCGAGGTACACTAGCAGGCCAGGAAGATTATATGTGAGGTACACTAGCAGGGTAGGAAGATTATATGCGAGGTACACTAGAAGGCCAGGAAGGTTATATGTGAGGTACACTATGAGGCCAGGAAGATTATATGTGAGGTACACTAGCAGGCCAGGAAGATTATATGCGAGGTACACTAGCAGGCCAGGAAGATTATATGGAGGTACAACAGCAGGCCAGGAAGATTATATGCGAGGTACACTAGCAGGCCAGGAAGATTATATGCGAGGTACACTAGCAGGTCAGAAAGATTATATGCAAGGTACACTAGCAGGTCAGGAAGATTATATGTGAGGTACACTAGCAGGCCAGGAAGATTATATGCGAGGTACACTAGCAGGCCAGGAAGATTATATGGAGGTACAACAGCAGGCCAGGAAGATTATATGTGAGGTACACTAGAAGGCCAGGAAGATTATATGTGAGGTACACTAGCAGGCCAGGAAGATTATATGTGAGGTACACTAGCAGGCCAGGAAGAATATATGCGAGGTATACTAGCAGGCCAGGAAGATTATATGTGAGGTACACTAGCAGGCCAGGAAGATTATATGCGAGGTACACTAGCAGGCCAGGAAGATTATATGTGAGGTACACTAGCAGGCCAGGAAGATTATATGTGAGGTACACTAGCAGACCAGGAAGATTATATGCGAGGTACACTAGCAGGCCAGGAAGATTATATGCGAGGTACACTAGCAGGCCAGGAAGATTATATAGAGGTACACTAGCAGGCCAGGAAGATTATATAGAGGTACACTAGCAGGCCAGGAAGATTATATAGAGGTACACTAGCAGGCCAGGAAGATTATATAGAGGTACACTAGCAGGCCAGGAAGATTATTTAAACAGCTCAACAGTATCTGTCTATATTCTGTAAAGTAAATAGTGAAGCTGCCTGTATACTGTTATGTTAATACTGTAGCAACCTGTATATTGCAATATTAATACTGTAGCTGCATGTATATTGTAATGTTAATTCAGTAGCTACCTGTATCCTGCAATATTAATACTGTAGCTGCTTGTATTTTGTAATGTTAATACTGTAGCTACCTGTATAGTGCAATATTAATAGTGTAGCTGCCTGTATACTGTTGTGTTAATGCTGTAGCTACCTGTATACTGTAATGTTAATACTGTAGCTACCTGTATACTGCAATATTAATAGTGTAGCTGCCTGTATACTGTTGTGTTAGTACTGTAGCTACCTGTATACTCTAATGTTAATACTGTAGCTACCTGTATACTGCAATATTAATGGTGTAGCTGCCTGTATATTGTTGTGTTAATGCTGTAGCTACCTGTATACTGCAATGTTAATACTGTAGTTTCCTGTATACTGCAATATTAATAGTGTAACTGCCTGTATACAGTTGTGTTAATACTGTAGCTACCTGTATACTGTAATGTTAATACTGTAGCTACCTGTATACTGCAATATTAATAGTGTAACTGCCTGTATACTGTTGTGTTAATACTGTAGCTACCTGTATACTGTAATGTTAATACTGTAGCTACCTGTATATTGTAATATTAATAGTGTAGCTGCCTGTATACTGTTGTGTTAATACTGTAGCTACCTGTATACTGTAATGTTAATATTTTAGCTACCTGTATACTGCAATATTAATATAGTGTAACTGCCTGTATACTGTTGTGTTAATACTGTAGCTACCTGTATACTGTAATGTTAATACTGTAGCTACCTGTATATTGCAATATTAATAGTGTAGCTGCCTGTATACTGTTGTGTTAATACTGTAGCTACCTGTGTACTGTAATGTTAATACTGTAGCTACCTGTATACTGCAGTATTAATAGTGTAGCTGCCTGTATACTGTTGTGTTAATACTGTAGCTACCTGTATACTGTAATGTTAATACTGTAGCTACCTGTATACTGTTGTGTTAGTACTGTAGCTACCTGTATACTGTAATGTTAATACTGTAGCTACCTGTATCCTGTAATATTAATGGTGTAGCTGCCTGTATATTGTTGTGTTAATGCTGTAGCTACCTGTATACTGCAATGTTAATACTGTAGTTACCTGTATACTGCAATATTAATAGTGTAACTGCCTGTATGCTGTTGTGTTAATACTGTAGCTACCTGTATACTGTAATGTTAATACTGTAGCTA